>NC_049912.1:28187513-28487952 GCF_001411555.2 Juglans regia | reverse complement strand
GAGAGCGATGGCGGGGATGGTTCCGGTACCCGTAGCGGCGATTATGGCCGGCTCGGCGTGTTCTAAGAGCCACCGGATGGTCTCTCCGTCTGACTTGTGGCCCAGTTCCCGCGTCAACTGAAAGATCCGAGCCGCGCAGGCGGCGGGCATCCGGATCCTCCGTCCGCGACCCTCCACTTTCGTGTGACGGTCCTTCGTCGAAGGTCGCTTTGGTGCAGTCGGTTGATCCATAACCGCCTTGCTGTCCGTCTGCATCGTTACACCTGCCGGAACGTGCACGGACACCGGTATCACTTGCATCGCAATTGGCGTCTCCTCCGTTCCCGGCTCTTCTTTCGGCGAGGTGGATGTGGTGTTGCTGGTGGGTCCCTCTTTCCCGTAGTGGTTACTTAGTTCCACTTCTCGCCCACCGTTGACTTTAAAACCAACCGCTCTTGTAGCTTTATCTTTTTGAAGTTCTTGTTCCCGAACGGCAGCCATATTTGGAGTTCGGAGAGAACTAACACCTACCACCAAAACTCAGAAAAGAACAAGCAGAATTCAGAAAGAAAAACACTGAAATTCCAAGAAAGTAAAATGTTTTCTGCGAAAAGGTTCGGGAACTTTCTCGGTGAAGTACAAAGAATATCGTCCTATGTCTATTTATCTATGTACATCGGAAACGAAGGAGAACACGGACTAGACTAGAGAGCGAGAGAGAGAGAGGGAAGAGAGTCGAGAGACGAATCCTTATTCTGCTCGCTACTCGCTAACACGTACGTTGGAAACAATATTAGAGAACCCACCGTATATATTAAGGGGAAATGGAATAGAAGGAGAGAGAGTTGGCCTGGTGGCTGCAATCTTGCGCAATGGAAAATGCTGGAGCTCCCGCTGGGGGCTCCCGCTGAGAGCTCCCGCTGGAGCTCCAGTGTATTTTATTATGTGTTTTTTTTATTTTTTTTTTTATATAGATGTTTTTAATAATTTTAAATATTTTTAAAAAATAAAAAAATTTATAATATTATTAAATAATAATTACTTAATCATGATGTAAAATATAAAATATTTTTTTATAATTTTTTATTTTACTTCGTGATTAAGGAAGTATTTTTAATAATTTTTTTTTTTACTTCTTGATTAAGAAAGTGTTTTTAATGATGTTCTAAATTTATTTTATTTTTTAAAAAATATTAAAAAAATTTATATAAAAAACAACTTAAAAAAAAACACATACAATATATACTACAGCCCCCAGCGGAAGCTCCCAGCGGAAGCCCCCAGCGGGGGCTGTAGCATGATCCCTTGGGCAATTGCAGATCACGCAGGTGGTTGGACCCACCAACGACGACACGTGGTGGCTCCCTCTTCACATGTTCGTCTGTTCGGCTTGGGTCAAAGGTCATGATGGCGCCAATGAGCCTAATTTTATTTCCATCTTTATATTTATGCTATTGTGACTGTAGCTAATTTGCTTCGTCTTTTGCATGGCGCCATTCATATGTATATATAAGCTTTGCTAATCAGAAAGGTAAATTCATAACTTTGTTTTGCTCTGAATCATTGTATTGAGGAGTTCAAACGTGAAAACTTTTTACAGCAGTGAACCAAGTGTTAAAGTAGAGAGAACCAGCGTTCCGTATTCAGCCGGCCAAGCAAAATTCCAATTAAGTTAATAGCTCTAATTGTGGGATATATAAGAATATATATATATATTAATTCTTATTTGTGGCATTCCTGCTCTTCGGGGTAGCTAATTTAGTCGCATACTCGCAATAGTAATTATTAGTAAACTACAGTCTCGTTATTCAATTAAAGCTCGCCCCCACCATCTTTTGTCCCTCGCACTCACAAGCTGTTTTGAATTTCAGAAATTTTTTATTATTTGAGATTATGATTAAAGATTATGATTTGAGTTTTGAATTTCAGATTTTTTTTTATAACTAATATTAATATTATATCATTTATATCTTAAAACTCACAATAAGCAAATGAACATGAATGAATAGTATCTTTATTTGACACTTCTATCTTCTACTTATATTCTTATACATCTGGTTGTATTACGTTTTTACCTTCTATTTTGTTCCTTTTTTTTTTTCATTTTCAGTCTTTTCTCTTTCGTCTACTCTCCCTCCCTCACTTTCTATTTAGTCTTTGTCGACTCTCTATCGAGAAACCACCAAATACCAACACCAAAGTTCAGTCATGCCCGAACACCAAAAACCATCACCATCAAACCACCAGATCTACAACGAGAGCCACCAAGACTACCCAAATCTGTCATGAGACCCACTATGCACGGACGATACACCAATAGAGCAAGGGAGAGGTAGAGGTTGGGTCGGGCATGTAGAAGCATGAGAGGTGTCGTGGAGGACTGGTAGTGGCGTCGTGGGCTATATCTTAATATAATATAATTTTAATAATATTCTTAATTAACTATAATCATTTAGATAAAATGATTATTTTGGAAAGTATCTTCTCTTACCATAATTTGAGTATATTTTCTTA
Organism: Juglans regia; assembly: GCF_001411555.2. Classification (NCBI taxonomy): domain Eukaryota; kingdom Viridiplantae; phylum Streptophyta; class Magnoliopsida; order Fagales; family Juglandaceae; genus Juglans; species Juglans regia. The sequence continues at coordinate 28,485,459 of NC_049912.1, read as the reverse complement.
TAGCTAAAACTTCCATGCAAAGTTTTAACATATGATCGTGATTGATCTTTCACATACAGATTATCAACTCAAATAAAATATTTGGAGATACTGCAATTGGAACAAACTATTCTTGTTAAAGTAAAAAAAAATAAAAATTCATAGATGCTTGCTTATATTATATTTTATGCTCTAATGCATTATGTTATTTATTAATCAATCTTATATATTCTCTTAATCTTGATGATTGTAAACTAATAACTAATTTAATTATTTAATTATTTAAAATATTGTGCTTGACAGTGAAAACTAGACGGCACAGTAGCATAATTTATAAACAATAATGGAGAAGAGTCTTAGGGCAGGTTTGGAGGGTGATATGAGAATTTTGTGTTTTGTTTTGAAGTTTAAAATATTGTGTTTTAATATTATTATTATTTTAGAATTTGAAAAATATGTATTGAGATTTGAAAAAATTAAATTATTTATTATATTTTATATAAAAATTTAAAAAATATATAATTGTGAGATGAGATGAGATAAAAATTTTATATTTTATTTTATATTCCAAACCTGTCCTTAATCTATTTTGTTGTCAAAATGAAAGACAATATGCGGTCATAATCAATAATCTCAATCCTAAAAAATCGATTATTTACTGAATCACATGCTTGGCATAAGAATGATCAGTACTGTGATGTCTAATCACAAAAAAGTCGTTGCCTGTGAGGAAAAATATATTATAATTGTAAATGGTAATTCCATGCATCACTACTTTTCACACCTTATATCTATAATATATAAAGTATTTTTTCATGAAAAGTAAAATATAAAATGTAAAATAGTAAATAATAATTTATAAAAATAAATTTTCAATTAAAAAAGTGTTATAGAGTTAAATAAATCATACAAATTATTTATTTAAATTTATTTTATAATAAAAATAAGAGTAATGTTATTCATCATCTTAATTTTTATCATTTTATAATGTGATATTAGATAATTAAAAATTATTTATTATATTTTATTTATAAATTTATCATTTAATTTTACATTATAACATAACAAAAAAATGATAAAAAAAATATGATGAATAAATTTAATAATAATTTTACTGCAAAACATATCACATCAAAATAAGTGTGCAATTTTACTAACAAAATATGGAATCTTATTGCTGTAATTCAACGAGCAATTTTCCTGACAAACCTTCCCACGACCAACTTCATTAATTTTTGATGGATAATAATTAAGAGTAGACTGACTAGGTTGCTTGTGGAATATGGGGGCCTCTGAGGACAATCACCTTGAAACCAGCTAGTCCCATAGCTACACATTCGAGAGACTCTGAAAATTATTGCTACATAATACAAGGAAAATGAAATATGATCAAATTGGCAATTTGCATTATTGATATGATTACCCATTTCAAGTGGCACCTTAATGTTCTACTTAGGTGTTGCCCCCATTACACTGCATAATGCACAGGATTTAGTTTCTAAAAGCCTATAACAAACATGCAATTTGCTCGTATATACAGTTGATATGGAAATGAAATAAGGTATAGTTTGGATAGTGAGTTGAGATGAGATAGTTTTAGATGATTTGAATAAAATATTATTATAATATTATTTTTTAATATTATTATTATTTTGAAATTTAAAAAAGTTGAATTGTTTATTATATTTTATATAAAAATTTAAGAAAATTATAATAATGAGATGAGATAAATTAAATTTATTTCTGTATCCAAACGAAGTCTAAATATTCATTACGTCTTCTGCAAAATCATGAAATCCTTATTTAAAACTGAAGACCGAAGTTCAGCATTATTTAAAATTTGAGTACTCTTATTTCCCCATCAATTTATAGAGAGAGGATAGGATTAGCTTGCAATGGAGGAGATATCTTCTAGCCACTTGCGCTGTAAAAGGCTGCAAAGGTAAGTGTTGTGTGCCCGTGGGGACCAATCCGGGCTGTAAATCTGACGGGTTCAGCCTTGTCGGGTGGGAGGACCCGACCCAAGGATTGCACTTGGTGGTGTGGACCAAAAGGAGAGGTAGTAGAGTAGATGGAACCCACCACCGAGTGGTAGTAGTAGGCCACTATATATTTGTGCATACGGCTGAGACCCACTTGCATAAAAAGTGGTCCATCTTGCTTTCTCGATGGCGACTCTCATTGTATGGGCCCTCCAAAGTAGGTATTTGGTACAGTGGGCCCCGCCGCATGTTTTACACCTTTTTAACCAAATTGGATTTTTATTTTGTTTTATTTTATTTTAATAATGAGATATATATATATATATATATATATATGAAAAATGTTACTACTCTTACTACTTATTCTTATTATTTAGAGTTATTGTAGTGATTTTTTATTTTATTTAGTGATTAAGAAAATATTTTTTTAATAATATTATGAATTTTTTTATTTTTTTATAAAAAAATAAAATAATATATATACACACACAACTATTTTACCCCACACAACTATGTTACCCTTTATTTATTGCCCCCTTAATAATGTACGACTTTTATCAGAACCAAAAAAAAAAACTACCACTTTCGTCTTTTTGGCGTGCCAATGGGACCACTCTATAATTGGAACTTTGAAATTATATATATATATTTAGAATTTTGTTATGTTCAGTCCTATAAGTTAGTATCTCATATTTTAAACGACTTTTTTTTAAAAAAATAATAAAGTTATGAAGAAGTTAGGAACTTCTAAAATACGTCGGATAATTAAACTAAGAATAAAGAAAATTAGAAATTAATAAATTTGGGTGAACTGGAGGTTTTCATAAGGTAAAAAAATAAATATTAAAATATCAAAGTTGATTGAAAGATTAGCAAAAGAAATCTCCAAAAAGAAAAAAGGGTAAACAAGTGAGGCACTCTCAAATACCAAATAAGCTTAATGAATTAATTGATTAATTAATAAACCAAGGTAAAAGCTAAAAACTTGATGGGCACAATTTCAACGGATACGAGCCGAGTGTAGGCCGGCCCCCCACTCTATCACATCAATACCCAGCACCAACCCACTAAGCACCGGTTTGGATTGTAAATTTATTTTATTTTATTTTTATTATTTTTTTAAATTTTTATTTAAAATATAATAAAAAATTTAATTTTTTAAATCTTAAAATAATAATATTATTAAAAAATAACATAAGAGTCTTTTGGGCTCGGACAGTAAGAAAAACCATCAGTAATGCTTTTGTACACGCACCCAAGGGCCAAAGCGTGACTGAGGCCCGTTTGGATACGGTTTTATTTTATTTTATTATTATATATTTTTTAAATTATTATATAAAATATAATAAATAATTTATTTTTTAAAATCTAAAAATAATAATATTAAATAAATAATATTATAATAATATTTTATTTAATTTTTAATTTTTATTTAAAATTATTTTATCTCATCTCATTATCCAAATGAGACAAAATACATAATTAAATGCTGTTAACCGAGTCGAGAGCGAAATTTTATCTGTACATTGAGACGCAAAGCACAAAAATCCGAACGTATAAATAGATTCATCTCCATTTTAGAGCACTCTCATTGGATTAGCTAAATTAAAGTATATTTTTTATGAATGCAAGATGAATTTAGCATTTAGCTATTACATTTACATAAATTTCTACATTGAAATAGTCATTTTTTCATTATATGACAATAAAATAATATAAGATGAATTTAATTTTGATTATTCACATCAAATCTCCAAATTGGATTATCTATTTATTCATTATATAGTAATGAGTAATTAATAATTTTTTAATTTTTTAATTTTTTTAATTTTTTTAATTATGAATTTATTTTATTTTATCATATTTTACTATTCATAATATTATATATTAATTAGTAATTGTATTCTAATTATATTTTTTCAATTGTCATTTAAAATGGAGAGAGAAATAATTGATATTAAAAGGAGAGAGAAAAAAATAATATAAAATAGATTTGATGAATGAATAGTATGTTTCAAATTTAAAAATTAGTTTAGATTTTACTGAATATAGCTAATTCAATGTGAGATATTTTATGACCTAATAGCTAAATTCTCATTGGATTTAACTTTTAGCTAATCCAATAAGAATGCTCTAATTAGTTGAAATATTTTATGGAATTTAATAAAAAGTAACTTAGAAATTGAAAAGCGATACCAAACACGCCAGAAGGAAACCCAATACGTGGCTGGATGAAATTGGAAAGATGATAAACGACGCCGTCTCATTCCACTGGAACTATGAGCACGTTCAAGTTTCAACGGCCAGCAGGCTGAGCGCAAAGCCAATTGAACAATTCTCTCTTTTTTATGTCCGCTTTATCATTTAGGCGAAGTTTTATAACTAAACTCTGCATTAGTATTGGTTTATGCATAAATTATCTCTTTTATATATCTACTTTATCATTCAAGTAAAATTTTCACATTAGCTTATGCATATTTAAGATAAAATAATAATAAAATATTATTATTTTTTTATTATTACTTTTTTGCTAAAATCAATTTTTTTATATAAATTTTGTAATTAACATCCACTACATACATTTGACATTAATAATACAAATGTAATAATAAAAAATAAAATTTTTAGTAATAATATATTAAAAATATAATAAAATGAAAAAAAAATATATAATATATTATAATAATAAAATGAATGTGTAAGTGAAGGTTTGTTTTGTTGTTGAATGAAGGAGAAAATGAAAGGATTGTGTGAGAGATAGTGGGAGGAGAGAGAAATAATTATTTAAATATAATTTATAGGGTGAATAGTGATTATCCAAATTTAGATAAGCACTATTTATAGGTAGTTAAATATTTGGATATGCATAAGTCAATGTGAAAGATTTTAGGGTCATATTATGTAAATATGATTTTGCATATACATATATCAATACTAATGCTCTAAAGACACCAAACAGAGGGAAACAAAAAAAAAAAAAAAACACTTTTGTTGAGAGTGGGATTTGAACCCACGCCCTTTCGGACCAGAACCTTAATCTGGCGCCTTAGACCAACTCGGCCATCTCAACGTTGGGTGTTAGTCTATTTTTGTTTTTTATATTTAATTTATAGAAAATGAAACGTAATACACTCAAGTTAGAGAAAGAGAGAAATGTATAACGGTACTGCCTGAAGCAGTTACCATAAAAATAAGCTTTTTTAACACATGTTCGAGGAATAATTCTGCTGCAAAGCTTCTGGAAAAAGTACCGATCGAGCTTCTTTTTCTGCGAATCTTGATCCAGTAAGTTCCGGACGGCGGTTCCTGCTTCTATGGTAAATCTGTAGCCATTTACGTACCTAGCTTTCTGTTTTTGCCGCTGTCCTTGAAGTTGAAGTTAACTAACATGGTTCATGCTCCGGTAGTTGGACACTAATCACGTTTGCGTCCACTCAAGTCCTTGAAGGTAAATCACGTTAATTTGGTTTTGAGGCCATATTAATCAAAACCAAATTAACGAATCTAATCAGCTATATGTAAGTAAGATGAGTTGTGTAAGGGGATAAAATATCTAGGCCCAAAATCAAGCTCAACCCACTATGCCACTGCTAAGGGACAAGAAGGGAAGTAGGGAGGTAAGGCAGCGGGGGTCTCAGGAGACAAGGGGTGTCAGGACTCAGGAGGCAATGGGGAGGAAAGAGAGAGGGGTCAGACAAGCAAAACATACATCCTTCATCACTATTGAGGCGCACGCGGAAGTTGATCAAATAAAAGGAAATGTCCAAACGACTTAAATGAACTTTTTCTTCTTCAATCACTGGAGGGAGAGCTCTAGAGAGAACATATTATCCAGTAAGTAGATCTTATACTCCCATTGTACAGTAATAAATGAGAGTCTATGAGAGACTGTAAACAAGTATATTATAGTAAATTTTTTTCTCAAATGCTCGTGGACGTAACCAACATGTCGAACCACGTAAATATGTGTGTTCATTTTTCTTTATTTTCTATGCACTTGTTTTCTATTCACCGTTATGAATGTACACACCGACATCGTATAGTCTCACCAGATCACTGTCGAGGCTTCAAACAATACTGATCGAGGCCCGAATCCTCATAGCGGGCCGGGAATGACTATTTTTCCCATTCTAACCTGTTGTGCGATTTTTCATGCATCAATAAGTTGGTTTATACTTTATAATTTTCTTATACTTATTTTATAACTCATTTATAAATATAACTGTGCCATTTTATTATTTATAGAATTCCTTTTACAACTTTTTATATAATTATATTTTAAAATGAAGATATTGTATGCCTATAATTTTTTTTTAAATAATTTTAATTTTACATGATTTACTTATAAAATAAGTGACAGTTTATTATTTTCCTTCGATATTTCTAGGCAGGGTTGATGTGGTGCTTAATTAGATAAATAATTGAGGTAGTAAAACTATATTTAATAATTGATTAGTGAATCTATGAACCAACCTAATCAAGTTTTTTCACATGCATAAGTGCTCAGTCTAGCATGGCTCGGTGTGAGTTATTTATCCTAACGTTAAAACTTCGACCAGATGACGTGTGTACTCAATCAATTCCCAATGTAGGTCCCATGACCCAAAATCTGATAAAAAAAGTGTAAAATAAGACACATCGGGCTGGTGATTAGATCCCATTTGAATATAAAAACGAATTTATTTTATTTCAATATTATAAATTTTTTAAATTTTTATATAAAATATAATAAATAATTTAATTTTTTTAAAATTTTAAAATAATATTAATATTAAAAAATAATATTTTAATAATATTTTATTAAACTTTCAACTTTCATATAAAACCATTACACCTCATCTCATTAGCCAAACGGGCCTATTGAATTTGGATCATCACATTAGCCATTATCTTTGGCCAAATGAGGTCACAAATGTATTTGATAAGTTTATAAATGTACCGTGAGACTATCACTTATTTTAAAACTGGAAGTGCAACTCTCTCTAAAAAATCTTCATCGTCAATGGTGCCCTCGAAAGGAAGAGTGAGAACCACGGCATTAGGGATGTGATACGAAGTCTTCAACCTTGTCAAGTCCCAAGTAATAAGTGTAGAGCGTCACGTGAACCCCTCAAAGAAATGTAGAGTTTGACCATCAAAGGATTCAAGAGCAGAGTTGGAGGAAACCATTGGTGGGGCTTTGGTAGAAGCTCGACGGGGAACACGAGAAGAACCACATTGAGCCATTGCTGTCTAAACTGGAAGAAACAAGATTGAAAATGGTGAAGGGTTGCAAGTTTTTCTATAAACTTGAGAAGAGGAAAGCACAAACAGAGGGTTATCACTACAATCATCCAAAGTATTGTTTGAAAAAAAGAAAATAAAAGAAAGAAAAAATTCTTCGTGAAGGTGGAGCTGCTGGAGGCTTTGAAGGTGAAGGCGTGGACAAGAATGCGTCATGCATAGTACTTTGCCGAAAAGCATCCATGAACTGGCATGAAACCTCATCAAGTCTGAAGGCATTGTGATCCAACCGCCTCAAGTCAATTCGAGGATGTGCCAGTAGGTGAGGTCGTAAGTGGGCTATGCTAGACCCATATCCATATCCAAAGGCCCATATTTATTATTTTTAAATAGTAATATGTATTATGTAGAATTTTTACTTAATATTTATTGTTTGTTGTAGTGTAGTATGGTGTCTCTTTTATAAATTGTCTTGACAATACAAATCTCATATTTGAGCAATGTGAGATTCTTGTATTGCCTTGACAGAGATTTACATAAAGTATGTACTAAAAAATTTTAAAACTACATAATTTTTAAATTATAATCATATTTATAAATTTAAATTTATAATTTGGATCAAAAAATTTATTTTTGATCACTTTTAGACCTATAAATAATTTGTTAGCCTAATGAATTGTAATCAATTATTGAAGTGAGTGAGATGCGGGGGCGGGGTTTGGGGGTGAGAACCCCCCCATCATGCAGGGTGGGGCAGTTAGGGGGCTACATAGTGTTGTAGTGTGCAGGTAGCACCCTTATTTAAAAGTGTAAGTTGAGCAGAAGATAAATTTAATTATTTGTATTATATTTTTAACATTTTTTTAGTTTATATAATTAAATAGAATAAAATGAAGAATCAGAATAAATTTAAGATCATTTCTATCGTGATATAATATGAAATCATTACTTATCTAAAATTAAAAAAATATATAATAAATTTAATTATTTATATTATATTCATCGTTCAATAAGGGATTTGATATTATGTACAGCAAATATCATTTGGAAAACGACAATGTGAATATAATTCAGTATATCACATGATATCTGGATCGAATCCCCATGTCAGGGGTTTCCAATCATACTGCGTGCACACCCCCATAAGAAGCAAAAACGCAAGTCGTTCTCACATCACATGAAATTCTTCGGATAATCACGTCAAATTGAGCTTGGTTAAAAGTTAGAAAAATTAAGTTAAATTCTATACGTTATATTATTATTTTATTTTTATCTTATTATATAAATTATGGTATATTTATTATCATTTGATGATTATTTATTTGATAATTTTTTATTATTTAATAATAATAAATATATCAAATCTTATATAATAAAATAAAAATAAGATAAGAAATCGATGTATTTTATTAATCAAAACGTAAACATTGACATCTTACCAAAGAAAAAAAAAACACGAAAATATAACGTGAAAAATAGAGATTAATCGAGCAGGCTGCAACTGCAAGATAGATTAGTAGTTATGACTTCGTTGACGGTACAAATTTCAAAGCAGAAGCAACAATAATAGCGGTGTAGTACTTTTGATTGCTTAAGAGCCACGATGCAATTACATGATCTCATACTCATGATCAGACTGAAACTGTTGGGAAGATTGCTTTCGCCATTGCAATTAGAGACAACATCTTATTATAAAAATGAGTTAATAATAAACCACACATCCATCATTCACGTAAATGAAATTTAAATTTTATAAATGAAATGAAATTATATTGTGTGATGCGGAGAGACCAGCTTCAAATAACTACCATTTTGTGGTAGGGTCGGGATCGATGTGGACTAATTTCGGTACCCAGCACTGATTAGAGGTAGCTGGGACGTGTTAGTGCCGGTGGAGGATCAGACAGATCGATGAGTCAAATGAGAAATTAGTCGCTTGCTTAAGTAGTCGGAAGTTAATCATTACGTAATTAAAGTGGTGTGATCATGAGATGAACTCACTCACTAGCTAGTGCATGCACTACTACTCGGGTCCTTTTTTTTTTCCTCCACTACTACGAAATTGTCCGACGGCTGCGTTTGGATATTGAGTTGTGTTGAGTTGAGATGATAAAGTATTATTTTTTAATATTATTATTAATATAAAATTTAAAAAAATTATAATGATGAGTTGAGATAGGTTGATGATCCAAACGTACCTAATCATCATGACAGACCGTTAGGTCTTGTTTATTTTCACAAATTTTTTCAACTCATTTTATTTAATTATTATAATTTTTTTAAATTCTTACACAAAATAAAATAAACAATTTAATTTTTTTAGATTTTAAAACTAAAATAATATTAAAAAAATATATTATAATAATATTTTATTCAACTTTTAACTTTAATCTCAATTCATCTCATCTCATCTATAAAATAAAAAACAAACAAGGCTTATTCATGCAAATTACATGCATGGCTGATCTGATCTATCTAGGTAGCTGCTAGCATCAGAGTTTCAAATCGAGCTGTTGAATCTTAAATTTGCTCGACATATAGAAATTAATTAGGTAATGGCATGCATGCAGGGTTCCTCTAAAGATTGAATTATATATAATTAGTAAGAGATGTGTCGAATATTGATCGACATTATAAAGATCTTAGATAATTAATGTTGCCGGAAAACCTCAATTATACAATTGATTATTATAATTTCAAGAAAGATTAGATCGCGATGGACAACCAAATCATCAAAATATCTCATGTACTTATAATAATTAATTAGAAGCTATGATCAGATCATCAATTGTATTCGTTCGCCATGATCAATGGTTCTATTAATAAAATTATGAAATATCAAGCTCTTTCTTTAAAAAGAAACAAAAACAAAAACAAAAAACAAAAACCATATAATCATCATATAATCAAATGTACTTTTGGACCAAAAAAAGTAAAAGAAAAAGAGACAAATTAGAACATCCCAGACAGCGAAGTACATACTTCTCTTTGATCATGATCAGAAGGCCGTCTGATGCTAGCTCGATTAATGATCATATTACAGGATCACAGGAGCTTATAAAATAAGGGACTAATTTAATTTACGAATTAAGGACAGCCTTCTTAAGGTTCGGCAGCACCATCTATCGAGCGGTACGGTACTTAGATGTCGTAAACTATTTTGAGAAAAAAAAAAAAAAAACATGATGACTGTCAATTCAAATTTCCTTCTCAGCTTAGAACTCACTGGAATTCGAATTCACACATATACATGATGCTGATATACGTGGAAATAGAAACACAGAAAGTAGTTAACAAGCTTAATATCCCATATATAATAACTCCTCATATTTTATCCATCTGCAAGTTTGCAGTACATGAAACCTCTGATGATCGATCAGAATCTCTAGTTTCTGTTTGAACTATAAGAAGAGAGAGACAAGTGGTGGAGGAGGATCAGGAGGAGGAGGGGGGACTTTCTTTCTAACCTCTAGCTTGGGAAGAAAACTGCAGAATCACACATAAAAAAGTACGTACTAATTACAAGAAAACAAGTAAAACCAAATTAACTACCTTAAAAACTTCCTAGGCTTCGAAGGAGTAATTCTAATAACAAGTCCGGGGAAGACATCATCTGGGTCATGAATATGAGGGTTCTGCTCAACTATAAAGGGGTCACCGCACTTATCACTGATGGTGTGAAGCGTTTCGCCCTCTCCGACCACGTAAATTTCGTCGCAGGGTCGTTCCAAGAGCTGGGTGCCCTTCACAGCCTCGAACACGTGAGTGGTGTCCCTAAAAGTGCTTAGCAATATAAGCGCTACCAGAACAAAGGCACAGTACCAGGAGGCTGCATCCGCTGCATGAGATATTGATGCCATGAGTACTACATGAGGCCGTGTCTTTGCTTGCTTGGAAGCCATGATGACCAGGAACGAAAAGAGAGTGACGATGATCAAATTAATTAAGCAGAAAAAGAATCTGAGAGATCAGAGAAGCAAGTTGGTGTTTGTAGTTGATAATAAAGAGAGGCAGTTGTGTTGAGTAGTGGGCATGGGCGGTGTGAGGGTCAAGTTTGGCGGTTTTTTATGGGGGGAGGGAGTTGGGAAACTGTAGAAGATGTGACACGACGGTGTTACGTGAATCACCTTCTTTTTCTTCCCCAAAACTACCCGAAAATGACCTTTTAAGAAAAAAAAAAAAAAAATCAGAGACCTTTTTTCTTTTAGTTCATTGGCTTTGCTTTATCCACAATTATAAATGGACAGCAAACTTCAGAAAGTAGTCATGTTGATACTTGCAAATTCCTCGTTCGTTCGGATAATTAAGGTGGCTTAAGGCTTAATACAGACAGCCAACCGTAAGTCCAATTGCCACCGCCTTTGTTTACCAACTTGCCATCACAGGCGACAATTACTATAAGTTGGTCGCATCACAAATGATGAGTTACAAGAATCATGTATAGATATTCTCAACCATAACTCTGCTATACCTTTAGTCACTCATAAGCAGAGCAACACACAAATAGCGCGCAGACATGCATTCTAGAATAAAACTGCCGAGGCACTGCACCGTTATTCTCTACTGTGATTTGTAATAAACTTATATTCTCTTTTATTCTTTCCACGGTGTATATATACATACTGCACTACAATGAAATACAATGAGAAGAATTCCTTTTCAATTGTACTCTGTTTGACATGGTTTCATAGCTGATCAACTAACAGTCACTCTGATCCATTGCTGCACCATCTTCTGCCCCTCCTCCTCCACTCTCCTCCATTACCTCATCCTTCTCACATGTTGTCACCACAAAGCTGTCTATTGAAAATTACCTTCTTTGGAAGGTGTAAACATCTACGTACCTGCGTGGTCATGATCTCTTTTCCTTTCGTTGATGGCTCATCTTCTTGCCCTTCCGAATTTCTTCTTGATGGTTCTAATGCTATCTCAAAAACCAATCCAACCTTCCTCTCTTGGCGACGTACCGACCAACTTCTCTTGAGTATTCTCTTCTCCTCCCTTTCAAAATCCATCTTAGGACATGTACTCTCCTCTACTATAACTCAAGAACTATGGACTTCACTTTCCTCTATGTTTTCCTCCCATTCCCAAGCCAAAAAGTTTCAAGTTTGTTTTCAACTCACAAATCGCACACAAGGAGATCAAACAATCTCAGATTACTTTGGGAATGCACACTTACTTGCTGATTCACTCACCGCCACTGGTAACCCTTTATCTAATAAAGAACTTATTACTTATCTACTGAATGGCCTAGGACCCTCATACGAGTCCTTTGTAACTTCTGTCACTACAAGGGTTGAACCTCTCTCCTCGCATGAACTTTACCAACTTCTCCTTATTCATGAAAATATAATTTCTCACAATAGTAGAACTATAATCTCTTCTTTTAAGCCCCCTACAAACTTTAGTTCAGCAAGCAAAGACCAACATGGTTGCACTTTCACTCGAAGTGGACGATAAGGTCGTAGCAGAGGCCGTTATCCTTACAATGGACGTGGCAGACACTCACCTTCTTCAAACAATCCATCACAACAATATAATGCACAGTGCCCCACTTGTCAAGTATGCAACAAAGTTGGGCATGTTGCCCTCCAATGCCGACATAGATTCAACCACTCCTACCAACTTGAAGCCCCAAGGACCTTCTCTGCAAATTATATTGCACAAAGTTCACTTCCAGATTCGGCTTGGTATCCCGATTCCACAGCAACTCATTACATTACTAATGATTTATCTAACTTGAATTTATCCTCCGAGGCGTATACAAGTGGTGAGACAATTCGAGTGAGTGATGGCACAGGGCTTCCCATCCAAACCTTTAGTGACTCTTCTCTTCCCTGCAATTCTTCCTCCTTCATTCTTCGCAACTTATTTTATGTTCCCTTCATCACTAAAAATCTTATTTCTGTTCTTAAATTTTGTATTGATAATGCTTACTATTTGGAGTTTCATTCCACTCACTTTTTTGTGAAAGACAAGCAGACGGGAATACTCCTCCTCACCGGTCCCATCCGTGATGGCCTCTACATTTTTCCTTCTAAGATGCCTTCCCCGTCTCCATCAGCTCATGTTGGTGAGAGAACTTCCCTTGATCAATGGCATTGACGGCTTGGGCATCCCTCCTTAGCTATAGTCTCTCGTGTATTGTACACCAAGTGCTTGCCCCTTTCTCACACATAATCTATTTTTCAATACCCTGAATGTCCCCTTGCAAAATGTCATCAACTTCCCATTCATGCAAGTCAGGCCCATTACGCTTGACCTCTAGAATTATTGTGTGCTGATCTTTGGGGTCCAGTCCATTATGTCTCTCGTAATGGTTATAAATATTATATTTCATTTGTTGACTATTATACTCGTTTCACATGGCTCTTTTCCCTTAAATTAAAATCTGATGTACTTCAAATTTTCTCATCTTTTTTACCGTTTATTGAACGATTGTTTAATACCAAGTTAATTACTCTTTAAATGGATGGAGGTGGCGAGTTTAAATCTCTCACCACTATGTGTAAACAACTTGGTATAACTCATCATTTTTTATGCCCACACACACATCAACAAAATGAGCTCGTAGAAAGAAAGCATCGCCATATAGTTGAAACCGGACTTGCCCTTTTGGCCCATCTCTTCCTTTCACTTACTAGGCCGAGGCCTTTGAAACGATCGTTTATTTAATCAATCTACTCCCCTATCTTGTACTAAAAAACAAATCTCCTTACTCATTGGTATACAAATTTGATCCTGATTATAAATTTTTAAAAGTATTCGGTGTTGGCCCAACTTAAGATCATATACTTTCCATAAATTAAATTTTCGATCCACCTCTTGCTTACAGCCCAGCTCGTAAAGGATATAAATGCTTGGGTCTTAAAACCAACAGGTTGTATATTTCTCGTGATGTCCTTTTCAATGAGACTTCTTTTCATTTTTCAAAGATGTGGCCTACTAACCTTTCTTTCAATTTGTTCCAGATAAGGCCTTGTTACCTCTTTTACACCCTTACATTTTGGGCCCTCATCCAGATCCATCCACTCAAGTCTCAATCCCGTCACTACTCGGCCCGGGCCCAGTCCTTTTATCATAGATCTCACCTACCCCACAAATATCTTCATCTCCTTCCTCTCGACCCTTTGCTCCTACTAATTTCGAATCTTCAATTCATTCGATTCCCAATTCTTCTTCTACCATTCTTGTTCCACCGCGATCCCCTATAATCACTCTGGCTCAAATGAATTCCCCTCGTCCCCGACGGTTTACTAATGGAACCACACCGTATCCCGCTCGACATTGTCTCACCGTCTCTGCAAATGTCCTAGATGATCTTTCAAGTTTTTCAGAAGCTGTTAAGTTCTCATAACGGAATGATGCCATGGCTCAAGTGTATGATGCACTCATCCAAAATCATACTTGGACTCCTGTGCCCCTGTTCCTCACTCCAATGTTCTCGATTGTGGATGAGTTTTTCGCACCAAAACTCATGTCAATGGGTCTTTTGAAAGAAGGAAGGCACGTCTAGTTGCCAAAAGTTTTCATCAATAGCTCGGCATTGATTTTCATGATACCTTCAACCTGGTGGTTAAGCCCTCTACAATCTGCTTAGTCTTTTCCATTGCAATGTCTCGAGGGTGGCCTTTGTGCCAAACTGACATACAAAATGCTTTTTTGTATGGTTTACTAAAGGATGATGTTTACATGTAGCATTCTCATGGCTTTGTTGACTCTACTCGGCCCAGTCATGTGTGTAAGCTCCACAAAGCCATATACGGCTTCAAGCAAACTCCAAGAGCATGGTTCGCCCAGCTAAGTTCCTGGTTACTTGACTATGATTTTCTTGCATCTAGAGTTGATCCATTACTTTTCATTCTCACTTACAATGAAATTCAAATTTATCTACTGGTTTATGTGGATGGCATAGTCATCACTTCATCTACATAAAGTCTATCATTACAACTTTAATACCTGATTTAGGAATTGCTTGTAAAAGACCTTGGCTAGCTTTCATTCTTTCTTGGCATCGAAGTAGACTATACCAATGATGACATTCTACTATCATAGCGAAAGTACATCAACAACTTGCTTGCTTGAAGCAAAACCTATGTCCTCCCTCATGGCAGCCTCTCTAAAACTATCCAATCATGATTCTCCTGACTTTGAGGATGTCACTTTGTATCACAACCTTGTGGGTGGTTTACAATACCTATCTATAACCAGACTTGTCATCTCTTTTACAGTAAATAAGGTCTGCCAATTCATGCACTACCAAAACTTCTTCACTAGAGCAATCAAATGTATTATACGATATTTAAAAGCCTCCATCAATCATGGCTTGTTTTTTGCATCAAAGTCTAGCCTTACTCTCCAAGCTTACTCTGATGCATATTAGGGTGGGAGTCTAGACGACCGTAGATCAACAAGTGGATTTTGCATATTTTTGGGAAAACACCTCATCTCATAGAGCTCCAAGAAACAACAAACTGTGGCTAGATCATCCATCGAAACATAATACAAATCCATTGCTTCCTTTACTGCTGGACTTATTTGGTTGCAAACTGTCATCCGTGAACTTGGCATCTCATTATCTCAAGCTCCAATCTTGTGGTGTGACAACTTTGGAGATATATATCTCTCGGTCAATCCAGTGTATCATTCAAGAACAAAGCACATGGATATCGACTATCACTTTGTTTGAGATAGAGTGGCTGCCAACACTTTTAGAGTCTCCTTTACCAATTCTAAAGATCAAATTGCTGATGTGCTTACAAAGCCTATTGTAGCTAACAAGTTCCTTCAGTTTAGATTGACTCTCAATGTTGTAGATACACCACTGGACTTGATGGGGCATATTAGACTATATAACTCTGCTATGCCTTTAGTCGCAAATAATCAAAGCAACACACAAACAACAGACATGCATTATAGAATAAAACCGTAGAGGCACTGCATTGTTATTCTCTACTGTGATCTGTAATAATAAACTTATATTCTTCCTTTTCAATTGTACTCTATCTGACACTCAATTCTAATTGAATTGTTTGATACGATATTAAATGTTAATGTTGGATTTATATATATTAATATTAAAAAAAATTTAAAAAAAAATGTTAAAAGATCATGTAAGACACATCCGACATATGCGTATATCTCTCCAAGATTAGACGGTCCAATTTGTTTAGAAAATTGAAAAACATATTTATTATATATGTTTTTATATATACACATGCATATATTATTCTTTAATTTTACTTTCCTAGACTTTAAGGTAGGGGTGTTACCTGCATCATACAGTGCGGGGTAGCCCCCACCTTGCCCCCCCGCCCCGCATGAGGTGGGGGATGGGGTTTTCACCCCTGTCCCCTGCCCCCACATCCTGGGGGCGAGTTGCGGGGTGGATTTCCAATCCACCTTATTTCATGTCTACTTAAAAAATAGACTACATTCCATTAAGTTTAAAAATTATTCCTAAGCCTAAAAGTGATTAAAAATATATTTTTAGACTCAAATTGTAAATTGTAAATTTTATAAATATGACTATAATTTAAAAATTATGTAGTTTCTAAATTTGTTAGTGCATATTTTGTGTAAGTTGTAGTGTATTAATTTTTAAATTATGTAATTTTTAAATTTGTTAGTACATACTTTGTGAACAAGTCTAATAGATTGTAATATATATTTATATATACATAATTTGTACAATATAAATATATATTTATGTTTATATAATATATATATATATATTTAAACATGTAAGCGGGGCCAGAGCGGGAGAAATGCAAAGCTGGGCTGACGGGGGCATGGCCCCGCTGCCCACCCCTACTTTAAAGGAGATGTTTTGGAATAAAGTAAAAAAAATTGAGGCAAAATTTTCTTGACATATGTAAATATCATATTGTTTATAAAAATGAGTAATGAGGATTTACAAAATTGTATTGTGGGTCTAATATCTCACTCTGTATAGGAGATAGATTTTTTAAATTGAGATCCTCTCGTAAAATTAATAGCCAGATGCAGAAATAAATAGATATAATATTAAATATTTATATAAATTTATAACGTTAAAAATCTTATATGAAGTGTTAAACATTATAAAAGTGACAAAGTGCATAATTTTATATATACAATTTTAAGGTATGCAAATTTCACATATTTTTATTGAAAAATTATGATAGAATCTACTATTAAAAAATTAATTTTCTCATGTTAGTCTCATATTTAACTGAATAATAATATATATATTTATAAATTGTGCAAGCGATGCGCATTACATTTAAAAAATAATGAGATTCATTATTAAAAAAATAATTTATTTATGTAAATTTCATAGTTATCAATTTTTTTAATAAAAGTACGTGTCATTTGCATATTTTATGATTATATCTAATATTTTTTTTAAAAAAAAATATACAATACTAATACACTCTAAAACTGTAAATATCATTTCACTTATCACTTCCTTATAAATTAATAATTTATCAACAGCAACTTGCGTAAGGCCGTTTTAAGTTGCGCTAGGGAAATGGTGAACTTGAAATTAATTTTTAAAAAGTTTAAGGTCTATATGGATACAATCAAAATTCCAGGGGGTAAAATTGAAATTCAAAAGTTTAAAGGTTCAAGATTGACTTGACGAGTTACGTCGGACTGTCGGAGTGCTGATTGGGACTTTCAAGGATCAAGATTGAATTGCGTGGGAGTGCCGATTGGGAATCTGAATTCGCCTGTAACACAGGGTTTCCGTGATCAACAAGGAAGTTAACGGTCACAAGCAGATGGCTCAGGAAGCTCATCATCTTCAGGAAGAGCACCTCGACGTCCTCACCGAGTCCGGTCTCAAAACCGGCATTTCCAAACCCAGGCATCTCTCTCTCTGTATCTGATATCAGTTCGCCTTGTGTTATGCGTTGTAAATTTCACTTCAACCTGCAAAACAACGCGAATCATGCGATTTTCATCTGCTTTATTTTTTATGAAGAGTTTCTTGGATGAGAACAAACAAGCTTTTGGGATATGGTCGCGCTGGTGTGAACATATTAAATAACTTCTTCATTATGGCAGAGAGCAATCTTATTATTTGAGTTATCAGCATCGCAGGAATATGCGAGATTGTATTGTATTGTGTCAGTAAATGTACATGAGTTGATTGACTCAATCCGGATTTTATTTGTTCAATTCCACATTAGTTGGAGTACGTTCTATTTCGGTCTCTTGCTCTTGTATAGTTGTATGCTCTGCACTGATATGCAAAGCCTATTTATGTTTCTGCAAACTTGAACTCATGCATGTACTGATACTTCTCAAGTTAAAGTTTGTCAAGTTTATTTTGTGTTTTGTAATGTTTTATCATCTTCCAAGAAAGTTACATAATTTATGCTAGTAATTTTTGCTAGACTAGTTCGAGTGGCATGTATTAAGGTGAAAAAGCCTTGTTATAAGTTAGTCAATATTTATCCTATCAGTGTAATATAAGAAATTTCAAAAGCCTTTTTGAGTTTTGAAAATTTAGATTTGTTAAGTACTCATGGCTCATATCTATCTACACAATATGGGAAATATTAATTCCTTGTGTCCTTTTGACCTTTTCTTTTTACCTATAAATGTTAGAAACCTATGAAATTTTGACTCTTATTTTTTTTTGATTATTTTCTTTTCATAGGGGTGATATTCATCGAGATGGAGATTACCATCGAGCTGTTCATGTGTGGATTTTTGCCGAAAATACTCAAGAACTTCTTCTCCAGCGTCGTGCTGACTGCAAAGATTCCTGGCCTGGGTTGTGGGATATCTCCAGTGCTGGCCACATATCTGCTGGTGATTCATCGCTTGTGACAGCTTGGTAACAAATTAACAATACTTATTTCTCTAGATGAGATTTTCATTGATGCTATTTTGTGCAAAGATATTATTCATTTGCAGAAGATCCCATTTCCTTTATATTCTTTGCTATATCAGCAATGATGAGAAAAACATGTCTTCCATATCCCATGCCATGACTTCCTTATAGAAATAATACTTATCTAATTAAAATAAGAGTTATAAACCTCTAGAGCATTCCTTTCTTAACCAGGCATTTTCTGCATCAGGCTGTTGTGGCAATGGAGATAGAAACATTTGCTCTCTTTTTAGTATGAAGTGGCTGTAGGAGAAAAGGGTGAAACTGGAAACTGTTAAAAACATCTTTTAATAAGAACTAGCATAGTAAACATGTTTGCTAAAAACAAGGTACCATCGCCTCACTTTGCGTAGTTTGACAAGTGAAGTTTGCATTATGTTCAAGTGGGCATAGAAGGGTTGCTATTCTAGCATTTATTTGTGAAAATTTACGTTTCCTTTCTTCCTCCCCACCTACTCCAAGATTTGTGGCAAATCTACCCGAATAGAATACATTTAATTAAAAAAAAAGCATTTTATATTCCTTCTTTTACTTAGATCCCTTGTTTTTATTTTTCAAATAATGTCACTATGTTTGGTACAGTGATTTTTTTTTGGTTTACTTGTTCAAGTACTTTACTGCTTGATGAATTAAATTTACTGCCTGATGTATAACGCTTATCACTAAAACAAGTAGTTTATGCTTTTAGGAGGGAGCTTCAAGAAGAGCTTGGTGTAATCCTTCCTAAGGATGCATTTGAAATGATATTCATTTTTCTTCAGGACTGGTTAGTAGATCAAAACCCCTTCCTCCAGTGCCGTCATTTGAGCTCCTTTGTGTTTCAGGTTTAAAAATATTTTTTATTTTGTTATAAATGATGCTTATTGCTAGTTAGGCTTTTCATTTCGAGATAGAAACACTTGTTTTTAATAATATCATGAACGGGTCCGTTCAGGCTTTCATGGCTTAACAAGTCCTATATTTTTCTTAAAACAGACTGTTAAAAGGGTTTATTTTCAGTGATGATATATTGAAGTTTAATAATTATGCAAATATTTTAGGAATCAAAAGATGAAAAGCTTCTTGTTGGTGTAAGATATTTATACCTTATAAGTATGTCTTGCTGAGAATTCGCCAGTGCTAAATCTGTAATTGCCCATTCATGTGGCCTGTTACAACTACTTATGCTGCCAAGAGTAGTTATCTCAAGTTTGATTTGTTATGTTATAGCATATATCTTGAGCTTCACCTTCTCTGCTGATGGGAACCTCTGTTATCAGTCTTCTTCTTTTTTTATTCTTTTTTCCTTGTGGTTCCTCTGTGATTACTCATTTCTTCTTCTAGTCTTCTCTAATGCTGGTGTTGTGCTGGTTGAAAGAAAACTCGCCGTACAATCTTAAACGTGTTTAGAATATCGAACAGACTTGAACATGGATATGTAACTGATCTGCACTGGCTTTATAGACAGCTGTGTACAGTTTGTACCTCTAAAGGAGGGAAAAAGATCAATTTGATTATAACAATTGAAGAGTATAATAATGTCTGTTCTTATTCTATTGATGGATACAATGATGGTTTCAGTTGATAGAAGGAGAAAGCTATATGTACATACTTATGTATATGCCTCTATTTGTATACGGGTATGTGCATGCATGGGCCTTATATCAAGTTTTCAATTAAAAGAATAATTGTGATTTGTATAGGTATGTATGAAGGAACATATAGATATATGTTTCCTGTGTGTACTTATAAAAAAAAAAATGTTTCCTGTGTGTGTTACATTTTGTAATTTAACTCGCTAATATATGCTTTGAATTAAATAATGTTAGGTTAACGTTTTTGAAAATGCAGTGTCATAAATGACGGAAAATTCATAAATAAAGAATTTAATGATGTTTACCTGGTTACAACTTTGGATCCAATCCCTCTGGAGGCCTTTACTCTTCAGGTGAGAAGGTTATTGATTATTGTCAGATGAACTTCCATTAAATTGATATATATTTTTCTTTGTTCCTTACATAGATGCTTTGAAACCATCTCTCTCTCTATGGGTCCATTGTCTTCAGTGAGAATCATTGAAGACAACCTGCCCTGTTCTTTTTCCTTTTTGGTATCAGTGAGGACTGAGGAGCCTACTGCCATTTTTAAGGAAGGAGGTGGATTGTGCTTTAGAAATTAGAAGCATTGGATTTAGTCTTTCATTCTTACGGGCAATTAGAACCTGCTTGGGACAAACCGGCGACATTAACTACCCTTAGGCAAATTACCTAGCATGTTATGAGAAAAGGAAAATTCATGATTCATGGGCCGCGTGTGCCACGGGATTGAAGTGATTTTAAATTTGCCATTTTGGATTTGTTCCATACATTTTCCTTGGAATCTCATAGTCAACTTAGTTGCTTCACAAACCCAACCATGTTTGTTTAAATTCAGTGGAATAGAATGGAGTTCAAGAAAGGGGATAAGACACTATATTTCAACTTGAACAATTCATTCCTCTTAAATTAAGCATTTTTGTTTTATAGATTAAATTAATTTTCAGTTAGCTATATTGGGTGATGCTATTGTCTGTTTTAAATTTGTTTTCTAGGCCTTTACTTTTAAGTAAAGACGTTTTATGAATTTTCCACTGTTGCAGTTTTGGCCAGCAAATACAGCTTTCTTTCATCTCATGGCATAATCTGCTATTAGATGGCTCAAGAATCTGATTGTGTCTTGCTTGTTCTTTACTTATAGGAAACAGAAGTCTCTGCGGTTAAATACATTTCTTATGAGGAATATAGAAGCGTACTTGCTAAAGAAGATCCGGAATATGTCCCTTATGATGTAAATGGACAATATGGCAAGCTTTTTCATATAATTGAACGGAGGTATGTTCAACAGAGATCTAGTCCCTAATCATGGCTGCCTCATATGAATATATTGCTATTGTGTGTTTTTTTTTTCTTTCCCGGTGTGTAAGAAATTAATTGATTAGGGAACCAATTTACCATTGATGTCCAAGGTTGCATCTAGTTACTTCTCTAGGATATGCTTAAGAAGTCAACGAGTTATCTAGAAAACAAAACATTCAACTACTTTTTTGAACGTAATAAAATGTACTTTCAATGTTGAATTCAATGTTTTTGGTTACTTGCTTCTTGAAACTTGTGACATGTTTCCTCACTGCCAAGGTATTTATTCATCATTGGTGTGTAGAAATTTTCACTGGGTAGCTTTGGATTTTGTACCCTGTAAAAGAGAGTTAAACATGGGTAAACTTTGCCATCTGATCTCCATGGTGTTGAAACTTTCAAAATAAATATTTTGTTGAAGGTACAGAGAAAGCACTGTGGCACGCAGTTTGGCTCTACAGAAGCAACTCCGTCGTTATGCTCCTGTTTCACTTGATGCAGAGGTTCTCAATCTTTTGGCATTTATTTACATCTATTTTCTGCCTTCTATTATTGGATATATTTGTTTAGGGTATCGTTAACTTCAATTTTTTATTCCTGTCATTTGAGATGGTGCGGTATCATGTTTTTTATTTAATCAGACCATGCTCCATATTAGTTGGCATTTGCTATTTTGAGGCTTTGAGCACATAGTCACACTTAAATGGATCTTCAAGTTATTTTGTCTGCCATTGTGTTCTTTTATTGCTTATGCATCCTACGTACTTTGGAGAAGAGAATTCTGTATATCATTGTGCCTAGTCAATTTTTTACTTTTTTCTATAGACTTATCACTTCTCTTTATTTCCTTAGTATGTGTTGAACACTACATGGAAGTAATTTAGAAGTTATAGTAGAGATTACAAATTAAGAGGAAAAATAACATTTTTCTTTTTTTTTTGTTGATTTAGTGTACTGTTAATTTGATCTTTTTTCAAAATTTAGTTTACTAAGCTGTTGGTCTTTTTTCATTTTGTAGTTATTTTCTGCCTCATGCATCTTATGAATTCAAAATGAATTCTCTAATATTTTTATATATTTTCGTCTATTTAACTTGATGCAGTTGACTGGGCTTACGGATGCAGACAGGGAAGCTTTGGTTTTACTTGTCAATGCTGCAAAAGTTATGGACACAATATTTTACCTGCAGGTTGTATAGACAACACACTCACAAATTTATTTATGCTTCCAATATATCTAAGTGCATTTAGATACTTCGTATTCATGACTACTCGTGAAAAAGATATTCATGAACGTGATTTTCCTGTTGTCTGGCACACTTGACTACTGCTATCTGCTCTGCATATGATGGGATTTATAAAGGGAGTTCATTTTCTTGATTTAGATAGTGTTTTAAGCCTTTTTTTTTTAATGTAATAACCAAAAAGAAGTTTTCAAGGTAGTGCATGTAAATTACAAAACAATAAAACATAATTAAAAGCTTATCATTTTAATATATCCCTCCATTGAAAAAAGAAGGTGACTATAGTTGTTGTTTCATAGTCCAAACATACGGTCAGCACATCAACCACTGTAGCTATGGTTCACCGTATACTTCTCTTATCAATTATGTTTGTTGGGTTTAATACTCACTGCATTGGTCGATTGCAATTGCTTTTAATGGCATGTCTTTTCATGACTTCCTTGTATCGCCAATTAAATTTTTTTTACTGATAAAAAAAATACTCACTGCAAATGAAAAGGATAGTTTCTACTTCTGAAAGGCTGCAGAAGGAGCTTTATATTGCATACTTGTGCTTTCTTTAAACAATCAAATAGCTGTTTTGTTTTGGACCATCCATTTGGACTTAATTGAGGTTGCTATAATCGATGATATTCACTCAATTGTTTTGTACTGTTACATATATATAAAAAGATTGTTTAGTACTGTTAGGTTACCAAATTGGCGCCTTTTACTAAAATTTAGTTTGTCCTCCTTGATTTTTTTATTCAGGTCTGGTATAGTAATCCAGCTTTAAGAGATTGGTTAAAGGAGCATGCTGATGCATCAGAGTTAGACAAGTTAAAATGGATGTATTATGTGATTAATAAGAGTCCATGGTGAGTCTTTCTCAAAGTGACACACTGTAGCTTTGTCTCTGGTGTTAGAACAAAACAAGTGCACACGCACATACACACAGACACACCTCTTGAAACACACAGAAAGTCATGTTCAAAATGCTTGTTACAGAATGTGTATTAAAGACATGAAAGTTATTGGTAAATTTATCGAATAAATTTGATTTTCTTCAGAAAGACATAAAAAGATTAATCATTCTCTGACTTTGAGAGATATCCCTAAACAAAACACGTGCACACGCACATACACACAGAGACACACACCTCTTGAAACACAGAAAGTCATGTTCAATATGTTTGTTACAGAATGCGTATTAAAGATATGAAAGTTTTTGGTAAATTTATCGAATAAGTTTGATTTTCTTCAGAAAGACATAAAAAGATTAATCATTCCCTGACTTTGAGAGATATCCCTTGTTAGGGGAGATTGGATCCTTTGAGCTTTATTTTACTCATATCCTAGTTCCTATTTCCCTGACTCATTATTGCAATCTTCTCTTCAAAGCCAGACCCGGCCTTAGAAAACTGCAGGACCGGGCTTTCTTCCTGTGACCTGACTGACTAAAGCCTTTTTTAGGCCTTCGAGTAGAAGGAAGCAGTTTCCTTGCCTGCCAAAAACAAAATTATTTGGTTTGTATCTTCATTACCAAAATATAGAGATTTGTACCAGGCTCCTTGATCTCCTCTGTTTTCTGCTAAAAAGATGACCTCAAGAGGTTTTTGTCAATCCTAATATTAGACACTACCACAATAAATTTTTAGCCTTTGCATCGGGTTTCTACTCTCTCTCTCTCTCTCTCTCTCCCTCCATATATGCATATATATATATATATATATATCTTTCTCCTTCTGAACCAGACTTGCAAAAAGTACAGAGACCTAGCCTATTTTTTTTTTTTTCAATTTTCTGGACACTTCTTGACCTTAATTCATAAAAAGTTGGCTCTTCAAAGTTTTACTCTTAGCTAAGTGTTATGTGCATTTAATCATGACTCAAGACTATTACAAATGTACAAATGTATCCACATACATAAATGATAAGCAATGCGATCTCATAAAGAAGCAAAAAGGACCCTGCAGCTAAGGGGTAAAAAGTGATGGGAATGAGGAGCTACACAGCGTTGACACTTATTGTATTCACACATACTGCAGTCCAACTGATTCTTTCTGTTGTGAAATGTGTAAAAATCTCTTGATGAAGAATTTGTCCAATTTTTTGATAAGTACATTTTTAAGGAGAAAATCTCTAATATTGTTCCTTATCAACAGGTCTTGCCTCGATGAGAATGAGGCATTTTTAACAACTGCCGATTCAGCCATTAAGTTGCTTCCTGAGGCCACAAGGCGAGTTAGTCATTGGAAGGGCCTTGAATATAGAGCTGCATTCCCCATGCTGAAACCACCTGGTGCAAACTTCTATCCTCCAGACATGGACAAAAGGGTATTTTCTGGAAAGTTCGTCATATGCATAAAAAAGTAATTGTTTTACATACATAAATACGATTAGTTTCTCTTTTACAGGAATTTGAATTATGGAAGAGCAGTCTAACAGCGGATCAACAACAGGATGCAACTGGCTTTTTCAATATTATCAAAAGGCATAGTGAATTTGGTCTGGAATCTTCTTTGTCTCATGATACAGCTAACATAACACAACATTTGGTTGGTTCCACCCATGATCTGTACATTGTTCCTTTCCCTCAAGAGTATAAGCCCTACCTCAAAAAAGCCTCTGAATTACTGCAAAAAGCTGGGGATATTACTAGCTCATCTAGGTAATTTTGTTTTCAGATTTCTGTTGATAGTTCGTTGTTTAAGCATATGCTGATCTTTATTCTACTCACAAATACGTGCTGAGTCTTTCTTGCCTTGTGTAGTTTGAAGAGACTGCTGCATAGCAAAGCCAATGCTCTGTGTTCAAATGATTATTATGAGTCAGATATAGCCTGGATGGAGTTGGTTAGTATTTGGCATATAGTTCTCCACTTCTCCTCTCCTTTGTAATTCAGTTCATAATAATGCATGCCCAAAGCAAAGTTTTACGCATAAGGAGAGTGACATCTATTTGTTGATTCTTTCTAAATAACTTTGTGTCAGTTTCCTAGTATGTAAAACCTGATTTCGACATAGCAGCTTGAAGAATTAACATTATGATCTTCTTAGTCGCTTCTTTTACCTAGAAAGAAAGTAAAAGATTTCATGAACTTTCCTGATTAACCTCCCTCTCTCTTCCTCCACATACACACATTCTTATAATAATGTATATCCAGTTTATCATATAATAACAACATTCTAAAATGAGGTCCAAAACTTCAGGTGAATCTAGAAATTTGAATAGAAACGGACACAAACACCAAGACTAAAAATGAAACAGGAGTTCCCAGAACCTGAAAAATGATATGCCTCTTATGTAAACTTGACTTTGTTGCATGTTAGAAACCACTAATCCTAAAAGTTTGAGCTATCAGAAAGTAAGCCAACAATACCGATTACGTGCATCATATGCTAACAAATTGAAAAATGAGGGGGGAAGGGGAGGGAGGATCAGTGTATGATTTGAGAGTGAACGTTGTCCTAGATAAACAAAGAACTATTGTGGTGCTGACATATTTAGCCACATTTATGGCATGGCTTCGCTTACACTCCCGTCCAAATACTTGCGAGATGCCTGATTAATGGATTTAAAAAACTCACCTTAGCATTATCTTACTAATGATGGCCGTCATTAGGAGCACATACTGTCTAGGGAATTGTTTCTTTCCGCAGAATTGTTTTTTGAGAAACCTAATTAAAATTGACATTTTAGGCTGAAATTCAATGGCCGTGTATTGTAATCTTCATCAAAGTCAAAAAGTTTGTCGTATGATATTTATGCTGGTCAAATTCCATTGAAGACGTTGTCCTTCTATACATATTTAAGAACAGTATTGAAGTCCCAGGATAAAAGTTCACATGGATCCATCAAGTTGGCTGATAGAAATATTAGTCCCTCTTGTAAAGAGAATGAAGTTTGCAGTATGCTGAACTCTGATTATGAACTACTTTTTCCCACTTTTTTTGAGGGGTTTGCGTTTCTAGTTCACAATCTTTGTTGATTTCCATCACTTGTTTCATCAAGTTTTACATATTTTGAAGCCATTGCATTTCCAGGACATCAAACTATAAATAAATAAGCATATAGGCTAGCTTGAAGAGAAAGTTTAAAGTGATGTGTTTTTTATTGCCAACTACCAAGTTATAAGAGTCTAATCAAGGCATTGATTGAACTTTTACATGCATCGCTATATTAAAATTGTAAAATTTATATGCTGATACAGGAAAGAAGAATATGATAACACAGGAAACACAAAAGACACAATTGTGGAAGATTCATTGTAGCTTTTCATCAAATATCAACCAGTTTTTTTCTGTTGCTATGGTTTCAAAATTTTAAACAAATATTTGTAATAGTCTTTTGGTTTCACTGTTAATGTCGATTTGGTCCCTTTGGTGTAGGATTCCAAGCTGGATGTTACTATTGGTCCCTATGAGACATATGAAGATACACTTTTTGGGTACAAGGTATTATTTTTATGGATAGCCTGTTCATGTTGCTCGCATTTTCATCACCTTTACTTGTAGTGTAAGATTGAGTTTCTTTTCAGTCGTAACACTATTCTGCATGTGCCTCGTGGCCTTTAAGCACCAAGTCTATGGATGTACAGTGAGTTTATGTATTCTAGTCTCATGGGCTGTGTGGGTTGATTACCACCCTTTAGCTAGTTAGATGTCTCTCTTGTATACTACTTGTATACTCGAGTAACTCCATTTTTGATTCAACAAAATCTTATCCTATATAAAAAATAATCTTCATTGTGTGCCTATACAATGAAAATTGCTTTAAAGTTAACCAAAGCTCGAAGGATAGGATACAAGAGATGACTTTATTTTTCTGCCTTTGCTTGATATTTATGAGTAACAGATCCTATTGGAGCCCAAAATCAAAATTAGCTTCGGTAACATGTAATCATATTGAAGTGTTCTGAAATTGAGTAGTACAATCCGTTAAGGGCGATCACTATTGTTATCTTGTTGGGGATTTTCTCTGGCTACTTTTGGATGAAGATTGGAATTGCTATTGCCATGTCATATGTACCTAGCCGGTTGACTTGTATGCCCAGCATTGCTTAAAACTAGTAATGCTTGAAATAGATATTACTGTTATTCTGTTGGTGAAATGATTGCTGAAGTGAGGATAATGTTACATTTTCTGAAAGACACATGGCAGGGCTGCAGGAGTCTTAGAACAAAACTGAGCTTTGTAGAAAGCATTAAACCTTGTTTATCTTTTTTCTGAAGCTGGAATTTATCATTGATCACTCATATTCTTGTTCACTGTACTCAAATAGCACATATAACTTAATAGTTACATTGCATTTAATTGCAGGCTACATTTGAAGCATTTATTGGAGTTCGGGATGACAAAGCAACTGCTCAGCTTAAACTCTTTGGTGATAATTTGAAGGTATTCTTATCCTCTTCTGTTCTCATTCACCCTCTTCTGTTCCCATTCACTTTTTTTCATCTTAGCAATTGGTTGAAGAACTCTAGCCTCATAAACCCCACCAACTATGGGTTGAACCGAACTTCTCCTTTCAGATAAGGATATGTACCATTTGGCTGATGGGTCAGTGGCCTACCAGAGGTGTAATAGCTTTCATTTTTCCTCTAATTTTACTTTACAATTACTAAAAAGGATTCTATTATACAGATTCTTGAACAAAATCTGCCAATGGAAAGTGTGTACAAATCTGAAGATGTGACTGCTGCTCCTATTCGGGTCATTCACCTTCTTTATAATGCAGGGGTGAGTTTGTAAAATGTGTGAAAACTGAAAGGTATCTTCCATGATGGTTCTATTCTATACCCAATTTATACTTCTGTATGCCATGAATCAAGCATGGTAATTCAAATATAACTAATTGTAAGATATCTGCAGTGCATTAGGGGAAGCTTAGAAAGCTCATTTATCAACAAATAATAATGAAGATCATAAATGATGATCCAGTAATATTGGTATCCTGACAACCCACTTAATTACAAGCTCTGTCCTAAAATTATGGTTTCTATCCATCTTTAGTAGTGTCACATAATGAGAATAGGCCCAGAGTATGCATTAATTTGAAATTACTGTAATTTTCTTTTAAAAAAGTTTCCCCTTTTTTTCGTCTTTCCTCTGATCTAATTTTGCAATCTCCATTCGCAATAAGTGCCTGGAATGTGTAGGGGTCTCAAAGTTCTGAACTTCTGGTTAGGGTCAGCTGAGTGTTGTACAGTAGTTTAATATAACATATTTTAGTCTACACTTGTGCAGGAATTCTTTGCAATTAAATCCTGCCACTTCAAATAGTTTATAAACCCTAAAATAATTACCTCTGTTATCCTAAACTCTAACCACAAAGCTCATGTAGGGAGGTGTCCTAAGCTGTCCTTTGTCAGAGACAAAAAGCGAACTAACGAAGATAAAGATGCAGATGTTAGAAATATTAGTGTAGCATATATGCTTATATCTATGTGGTTTTACCATATAGTTCAGTGTATCCGTTGGACATAAATATGCTAATATAACCCTTAATCTGCCATCCCAGCCTTAATTTTTCCCCAATTTTCACACCGTAGTCATAGGATGCCTTTAAAATTTGTGTAGGTGTGTCTGTGCCTGACCCAATACCTACAAATTTGAATTTCGGTAATTAGTTTATATCAAGATTTGTAGCCTGTATGGATGCTGTCCTGCCATGGACGCTAGGATGACTTGTACTTTGTCTTGGCTTTTCTGGGTTCTTTTTCTTGTCAATGAGAGTCCATAGGCTGTTTTCCTTTTTGAGTCTATTTTGCTCATTCCTCAGTGAGTGCTGACCTTGGATCACTTCCTGAGATTAAAATGATGGTTTTCCCCAGTTTTCAACCCTCTAGAGAAGTTTCTAAGATGATCTGCATTTGGCTGGGGCCCAACTATATGAACTTATGGTTTGAGCTTAATTTGCTTAGACATCTCTCTTGGGTGGTTTGGTTTTTGTGTCTTTTTGTACACTTGAGGACTACCTGGCTTATTTTGGCATTAAACAGTTTAACTTTTAAAATTCTTTGAGTTGGTGATAGTGCACCATGAGATTGAGAGACAGGACCTGGAATTAATATATTAGTTAGATGTGCTTGCACTCTTTGTACAAGTATTATTTGTGTGTTGAAAACTTAGCTATGGTTAAAACCAACAACGTAATTAACTTACTGTTTGGAGAGCTATAATTTGCTCTATGTTAACTGGTATTGGCAACTTTAGTCTGTTTGTTTTCCAACTATAGTTTTTTTCTTGTGTTAATTTTTTGTTCTTTTTATCCACACTTAATTGTTCTGATCTAAGTGTAGTATTATTTAATAAAAAAGAATGCTGATGAGATTAAATTTTGCCTCAGGATGTAAAGGGCCCTCAAACCGTTGCTTTCAATTTGCCAAATGATGAGCGTATAGTAAAAGATCGAGGAACATCAATGGTCATGCTTAAGAATGTTTCGGAGGCTAAGTACAATTCCTTCCTTGGAATTTCTGTGATCATTATGCTTTTTTACTGCCCACTATTTACATTTATTTTGATTAATTGATTTCCATCATCGCTTGCTTTCCTGAAATCTGGGCATTTCATGTTGATAATTTTTTTTTGAATCTGACGTGCCTCTACTCACCAGGTTTAAGCATATTCTTCAACCTATAGCTGATGTTTGCATTACAAAGGAACAACAAGGACTTGTAGATTTTGAATCCTTCTTCACTCACACAATTTGCCATGAGTGTTGCCATGGGATTGGGCCCCATAGCATAACACTTCCAAACGGTGAAAAGTCTACAGTCAGATTGGTCAGTTAAACAATTTTTATTTCTTAATATGTTTCTTTCTTTTCTGTGGTTTCACTTCTTCTTCTTCTTTTTTATTTATTTTTTTAAATTCATACCCAATTAAATTTAGTATTAGAACTTGTTCACATAGTAACTCATCTACTTCTATATTGAAGTAGAACTTTTACATGAAGTTAAGTTTCTGTTCATTTAATAGCTATACACCCATGTATTGGGCTATGCGCACTTCTCTCATCAATAAAGTTTTTCTTTAGCAATAAAAGAAAAATGACCATTTGACTATTTAGACCAAAAAGTGCAACTAATGTTAAGCAAAATAGAACTTTTAAAATTGCGACACCATAACACCAAGTCAACATGATATATATATCAGCATGAAATATGTTAGCTGCTTTAGGTCGTTTATTGTGTATACATCACATGTACTATGATTGCAACCCTTACTGCACTTTTCAATTAGATTTATCACCTATGAAAGAAAGAAGATGTATTAGCTGCATCTCTATGTTTCTTGGGTGAAGGCGAAAATAATTTGGTCATGTGTGGCAGAAGTTTTGAGGAGTTCCTCTTTGTTTGCAACTTGATATGGGTTTGTGTACTTGTTGGGCCTCTTGACTTTTAGGTTGGATGCTCCAACTTTATATCAGTGTTTGGTCTTTTTTGTTCTTGAACTCCAGGTATTGCCTTTATTTTGGATTTTGTTGGTCATTGGGCCTGTTTGCCTTAATTTTGGTGTTGTTT
The DNA here is from genome assembly GCF_001411555.2 of Juglans regia. NCBI lineage: Eukaryota > Viridiplantae > Streptophyta > Magnoliopsida > Fagales > Juglandaceae > Juglans > Juglans regia. The sequence continues at coordinate 28,453,759 of NC_049912.1, read as the reverse complement.
GGGCATAGATGTGAGAGGATGCGTTAAGTGACTCATATTAGTTGTGTTTAGGACTTGGAACCTGTTTATGTACTTGTTGAGCCAATTCACCTATTATGAGTTTTTAAAAGCTTACAAAAGTTTGAATTTTTGAGTTCGGATGTAATGTCATTTCCCTTTTTTTTTTTTAATTTTATTAAATATAGTATTATATCTGATTCTTCATGCTTTCTATATTATACTTTGATACAGGAACTTCAAGAACTCCACTCAGCTTTGGAAGAAGCAAAAGCTGATATAGTTGGTCTTTGGGCTCTACGTTTCCTAATTCACCAGGTCATTAATTAGTTATGCAATTCACAATTATTTTTTATGAGTCTCATTAATAGGATCATTTTCACATGCTTTAGACAATGCACTTATTTTGTATCATTAATTCCCTTATCATTATACAACATACATGGGAATGAATCAGAAGTAAATTTATTTATTTTTATAGGTAAATTTAACAGAGAAGTAAGTTTAAAATAAAAGGCTGCAGCTGTTCTATAGGCTATAGTCATAATTGGCTTCTAATTGATCGAAGGAAATTTAAAATAATATTGGTATTTTCGTCAATAGCCTTTCATCTAAATGGCACCACAGGGTGGGTGAGTTGCTTTCAAATAAAAAGGATGGGTCTTTTGTGGATTTAAGTTCCAAAGCTCTATTTTGATGGTGGAAGCTTAAGAATGATGTTCTTACTTATATCTCTGTGGTGAGACTAGGATTGGCTTCCCAAGAGTTTGTTAGAGTCCATGTACGTTTCCTTCCTTGCTGGATGCTTCCGTTCAGTACGTTTTGGCTTACAGGAAGCTCATGGGTGAGCTAGCTATTCATCCTATGATCATCCACTATTTTAACTGCTATCACCAAGCATCTTATGTATTTGCAATATATATCTTCAGGAAAGGACAAGCATTGCAATTTAACTGGCTATATGACAAAGGAGCCTTCATTTTGCATCCCAATGAGACGTTCTCTGTTGATTTTTCTAAGGTATAAGTATTCCATAATTCCTCTTCCATGGTTCTTCTTTCCTTTTCTTCTGGGCCATAAAGTTTGTTCTACTTTCAAAAGGTTGAGGATGCGGTCGAAAGCCTGAGTAGGGAGATACTCACCATACAGGCAAAAGGTGACAAAGAAGCTGCAGATGCGCTTCTTCAGAAATATGGTAAAATGACACAACCATTAAAGATTGCTCTGCAGAAATTAGAGGACATTCAGGTGTGAGCCACAACAATCTGTTACTTTCTCACTGCCAGTATTTTCATTAGTCGAAATGTATCCAGGGTTTTCTTACTATGAGAAATGCTACTTATCATCCTCACACCAAACACCGACATGCAATTTGTCATTTTTGTCCTTCTATTCTTTCATTTTCTCTTTGTATCTCAGGTTCCTGTGGATATAGCTCCCATCTTTCCCATTGCCAACAAAATATTGGAATGAAAAAAATGCCCCATCAACGGTAATCCTTCAGTCTGATTTTTTTACCGCTACTTTTGATACCAAATCTTCATCTTGTGCCAAATCTTCAATGCGTTAAAACTTAAAATCTCGACCATTATAGTCCTTCCTTCCCTCACATTTCTCTATAATTCTAGCTGCAGGTTGTACGTTGTCAATGGAAGATTTGATAGAGCTGTGCATGATTTAGCCTTGTGGCTGTTGTAGTAAGGCTCTTATCAGTGTCTCCGGAGTTGGGTGCTGGGTAGTTGTTTTAAATCTTTTTTTAAAGGTACTATTACTTTTGAATTTATCTTCAACGAATCAGGCTTATGCACTTTTCAATAATAAGTTGATACGTTAACTTTTTGCTTAAAAAAAAAAGGTTCATCCCTACTGAATAAAATTTAATCTACAAAAATAAAATAATAGAATGGCTGCCCACCCTCAAAGAGTCAAAAGGGGTTGGTCTTGCCGGATGAGGCCCAATCACCTTAGGTTCTTGCCACTTTGACACGGTAGCCACAGAACCACTCCAGGAGGGCTTGTTTGTGTTCCCCTCACATTGGAGTGGAGGCCACCTCTGTTGCTACACAAAATCTGTGCATTTACACACCACTTATTATGAGATTAATTTTACTTTAAGAAAAATTAAAATACTAATTATTTTTTAAAACAGTTGATGTGGTGGTGTGTTGATTGCACAAAAACTGTTTTTTCACGTGATTAATTATTCTATCTTGTATTTGCAGCACCTTGCAGATATTTACTTTTTATAATTTAACGAGGCAAATACAATATTTGGACTTCATTACATTAAATATTGAGAAAATCTATTTATAAGTTTTATTTTTTGCACACTCAACATGCACGCTGATGTAGAAATTTTTTACATAAATTATGCTAAAAATGATTGATGTTTTAATTTTTTTTAAAATTATAATTGTTCTCACTGTAAGTTATGTTTTAACACTTAACACACAGGTTAGTGTATAGCAAAATTCATAAATATTATATGTGAAAAGTTTGGATTTCACCATTAAATACAGTAATGTTTATATTTTTTTAAATTGTAAAAAAGTATTTAACTACGAAAATTTGATTCCATAGGCTTTGTAGATTGTTTTTCGTCTGTCTCGTGCAAATAAAACATTCCCACTCATTAGAAAAAAAAACATATGATCCAACATAATATGATGAGAACAATTTTTTAGATCTGTTTAAATAGTAAAAGTGTTCATTTTATTTTATCATTATAATTTTTTTAAATTTTTATTTAAAATAAAATAAATAATTTAATTTTTTAAAATTTTAAAATAATAATAATATTAAAATAATATTTTATTCCATTTAAATTTTATTTAAAATCATCTCGTCGTCATATTGCTATTCCAACCGCGACTCCTCTCGGTAAACCTCTTTTCTAATAAAACCCCCTCGATTCGGTCTCCAACACAGGATCTCAAAGATAAAAGGAAAAAAGGTCAAAGATTTTGAATAGTTACCGTTAGTATTCCGACCAAGCAAGCAAGCAAGCGCACGCACATAAGAGCATTGGCAATGGTATAGCCATTGTCAAGTCTAAAGTTTGGCTAGAATCTTAATTTTTAGCTATAATATCAATTTTTTACTAGGTGAGTCCACATTAGACTAGCCATTATAAAGTTAAAATCATAATATAATATTATATTTTTTACTTTTATTTTTATTTTTTTATTTGTAAATACAATTTATATATTTCTTAGGTTTTCATGTTTTGTAGAAATAATGTGTCTACTCTATCAATTAGTAGAAATGATGTGCATGCCATGCATGTTTTACCATTTAAAGAGAGAAGGAAGTGATGAAATAATTAAATATTGCTTTCCATTGTGAATAGTAGCTAGCCATATTTGGAGAGGACTTAAGATTTACTATTCATCAAGTCTTAAACTTTGGACCATTGGCTAGTCCAATGTGGAGGCTTTTTCTCACATCTAGCTAAAGTTTGGACTTGCATTAGTATTTGGCTAGTCCATTGCCAATGCTCTAAGACATTAGTTCCCACCATCCAAAAACAAAACGCTCACATTTCCCAATGACCATTCAAATTCAAAAACATCCTTTCGATCCGCATCACTCAGTTGCATCATATCTCACCCCCACCTAAGTCATTGGGGTCCACTGAAATGTACTGTTTCTACCCACCCTCACAGCAATTGGGGACCCACTCAATGTACCTACGTGGCAAAATCGGAGCCACTGAACTCTTCTCAGACAAAATCATCTACGCACAAAAAGTAAGTCAAATCTTTCCCAAAGCAACACATTTCAAAATCAATCTCCGTGCCAGATGTGACTCGTTTCAAGAAGTCTACCAAAATCCCAAAACCAGACACAACGTCCAGCATTCAAATCCAATACGTCCAAGGATTAACGAATTTTACCTCCATCGAAACCTCATGACTGGTTGCAAGAGATCCTCAATGCCACGGCAATCCTCATACAACTCCCTCTATGTCAACCCTCTCAATGACCTCAGGCACAGCCGCAGCAGCAGTGAAGGCGGTGGGGGCGTCTGCTCAACCCCACGTATATTTACCGACAACAAAGAGAACGATGTGCCCAACAGGAAGCAAAACGAGAAGCCTGCCTTTTTTGGTACTGACAAAGAAAATGTGGTGCCCCCGAATGGGTTTGGTACGCCCAAGCGGTTCACCGCCATGAAGTCTCTCTCCACAAACGGCAGGGTATTGAAGCCATCCTCGCTTCAGTTTTGCATGCAAATGAATGAGCCTGAGAAGGCTTTTGGGCCGAAAATTTGGGACCCTGCCGAATCGGAAACCTCCAGTTCTTTGAATATTTGGGACTACTCAGATTCTGAGGCTGCCCCGGCTTCTTCTTGGTCTACACTGCCTAATAGGTTGGTTTTCTGTTCACCGTTTTGGGCTTTTGACGCAAAAACCCTGTTTGAAGTCTTTTTAATCTCAGTTTTGTATATGCTTGTTCAGGTCTTTGTTATGTAGGCCATTACCTCCGGATATAGGAAGGTGTACTTGTGTAATTGTGAAAGAAGCATCGCCGGAGGGACTACATGGGGGTACTCTATACGCTCTTTATACGAATGTGAGATCCCCGTGACTTATAAAAATGTTTCCCCTCTCTTTGGTTGTATATTAATTCTATTTGTATAAAATTCTGGATTTTATCTCATTAGCATACGGTTCCGGAGTCTTTAAAGTTTTCATTTTTTATTTCCCGGTTTTTGCAAGTTGGATTGGTACGTATTTTTTGTATGCATATCAACCCTGACATGGTGGTATCTTTGAGCACCTGTGCACGAGAAGTCGAAACCCATGGGGATATTGCTAACGGTTGTTTCTGTAGGGGAAGGCCAAGGAATCATATTTGTAACTCAATGTTGTTTTTTGTTTACTTTCTGTCTTACTCATAAAAGTCTGCGAGAATTTTGCAATTCTGATGAAAATATTATTATACCTTGGATGAAATAGCGGACAAGGACGATGAGTTTCTGGTTTTGGTAGGGTACTGACATCTAATAACTTCTGCATGCCATCTTCACTATTTTTCTGCATCACGATACAATGTGTAATTTGTGGTATAAATGCTTTTGCTTCATCTTTTCCATGCAACTCTCAAGTGCACCCGCTATTCTCTATAATTTCTCTTTTAGTGTGGCCCCCTGTTTGATTACTTGATTGCCTGTATCTGGGTTGTTCATGGTTTTTCTTGTGGAGCATGGTAAACTCCCTTCTAGGAGCAAGGTTTAACTCTTGATTCTTTTATCTGGAATTATAAAACCAGGAAGGTCAGGGACGACAGAATCGGAAACTAGCTGTTGCCCACCACAAGAGGAATAACGGGAAGTCCGCGTTCACCGTAGCTCAGAATACGAAAGGAATATTGTCTAGCATGGACGATAGTTTTATTGGGGCCGTCACATCTAACCTCATGGGTTCTAGATACCATATTTGGGATCAGGTCATTTCTTGGAACTTTATATGGTGTAATGAATTAGATAGGTAGTAATAGGTAGTAACCTATCATTATTCTATTACATATAAAATTGTGGACTCAGTTTTTTGATTGATTTGTGGAAAGATTCTATCATGAATTTGTTCAGCAATGATTTTAATTGCAGGGGAGACGCCTTAATGCCCTAACAAATCAGTCTAAATCACTTCTAGCTGTTGTCAGGTAAGCCAAGTCCTCTCTCTCTCTCTCTCTCTCTCTCTATATATATATATATGTGTGTGTGTGTGTGTAGTCTGTCTGTCTTCTTCTCGTTACATAGGATTGCTTTGCCTTGCAGATTCATGCCTACAATAGCCACCTGTACCGGTAGTTACAGAAGTATGATGGTATACATACCCAAGCATCAATCCATGCAGCTTAAGATCACAACTCAGGTGAGCTAAACGGTTTCAAAGATTCTTAGGTACTTACCCTATTATAGCATGAAAACGTGTGCCAGGATTTTATTTTTTAAGTCTAGTAATATGTGTATCATAATCCAAGAATTTTGTTTCTGGTAGGTACAACACATTCATGGACTGCCAAAGGATTGGGAGGGAAAAGTCGACAAAGTTCATCAGCTATTCTCAAGAGTTCCGCATTACAACAAAGTAAGAATATAGAAAGTATATTCCTCTGTTAAGTTTCAGGAAGTATATTAATTATCGCTGTGTTGATTGGTTTCTTTTGCTGCTTCAGATTTCAAAGCAAAATGAGTTAGACTATAGAGACAGGGGTAGAGCTGGACTTAGAATCCAGAGCTCTGTAAAGAATTTCCAGCTAACTTTAGAGGTATCATTAACTTCCTTGATTTATGGTTTCACTGGGAAAAACATGTGCAACAATGTGATCAAGATGCTTAATTTAAAAGTGTGGGGAGAAGATTGGGTCGGGAGGTGCCGAAATGAGTGTAGCGAAAAGATATAGTTGGGATGCTAACTTGTTTATGGTTCGTTCACTTAGGAGAATGGAAAACAATCAATCCTGCAGCTTGGAAGAGTGGGGAAGTCAAAGTACGTGATGGATTACAGGTATTATGCAAGAACCATTTCTGCAATTCTATTGATTTAAAGCAAAGTTGATCATTATATTTTGATACGTAGGACTACACATTTGATTGATAGCACGTTAAGAAAGAGATATAACACGAGATCTTATGCCTTTCTTATGCAGATATCCTTTGACGGGTTTCCAAGCATTTTGCATATGTTTGGCTTCTATGGATTCTAAGCTTTGTTGCATGGTGTAATGATTTTTATATGCTTCTACCTTTTTGCTGTTCAACCTCTGAGCGCAAACTTACATTCCAACTTTTTATTGTTAAAGCTCTGCTTCTCATTCCGACCCAAGAAAGAAAAAACAACAAACTTCATCATTTTATGTAGATGACAAGCCGGATGAATGGGGGGCGTTTTGATGGCATTGGATGGTGAAGAAATTCGAGCTAATATATTTTTCTTCTTCTCTACATAAATGAGCACCCCTTGGGTACGGCCTAAAAGCCCAATAGTCCTATCACAGAGACACCCGATTTCAGAGAGACTTGCCTGCCAAGAGTTCAAAGGGCTCAGTCCATGTTTTGGCCCAGTCTTATGGCATGTTTTTTGAGAAATGATAAATGTTTTTATTTTTAATAATATTTATTAAATAATCTCAGAGTATATAGATATATAATTTTTCTATCTTATCATAAAATAAAATGACATTTAATTAAAAATACGACTTCCCCTCCCCCCTTTTTGTAGGGGAGTTGTTGGGATGGAAACAACCCTTTTTTCTATAAAGCTTAAATCGTTTTGAAAAGTGATTTGATTTAGTCAACTAGAAAGGACCCCTCCTGTTATGGGATGACACTATCACCGACTACCAATTAGGCGTTAGAAGTTGGGAGCTACCCCCACCCACCTACTTTTTTCACTATTTTAATACCTCTCCTCCCAAATCCACTGAGTTTCCTCCATCCAATCCAAGTTAGCCAACAGTATGACCGACTCTTTTAGATATAGATTGCATGGGTGCCAAAAATTATATGAATAATATTAGATATAGTCAACACGGATATATATCGTGTATTTCTTTTGAACAGAATGAGATATCAAGATCCGTTATTAAAAAAAGTAAGTTTTTTTTTATCTATTTTTTAAAAAAAAAAAAAAAAAAAAGTGCAATACAATTCTGTAAACGATAAATCACAAGTTAATTAGATAAATATATAATCTTGTACGACTGTAAACGATAAATATTATTACTGATCGCCCGCTACGTGCTACCACTAATATCTCCTCGATCCCAAAGCTTCGCTCGCTCGCTGCCTTCATACTCACGATGTACTCAACCATTACATCATAATAGCAAAAGGTTAACAGGTAAATGATAAATCTATTATATTTTATTGTGTATAAGTCGATGTGTTAACACATCATGTATTTATAGTGAGACCTATTATAATTTAAAAAAATTAAAACATTATTATTTTTTTATGTGTAAAAAATAAAATAAAACTTATAAATAGATTTTCTCGGTCATTAATGGTCTTCATTTAATTTTTATGGAGTCAATCAAATTAATTAAATTTGATATTCCGTCGGGCGTTCTTGAATATATCCTTAGAACCGAACCTACCTACCCAAAACTATTTTTGACCCATAACCAACAACCATGTACTACTCCACATTTAAGATTGAAACTACTTACATCCATCCACATGTAATCACTGTATCCATAGAAAATCTGCCACCAATAGTACTACTACTAGTACATACTATATATTATATGCTTCTTGAAGATCATATATCATGAGTACTTTTCATCTTTAAATTGCATGAAATTTTTATTATTAATTATATATATAATATTTGTCAAATCTCATCCATCGGCCAAGAGCATGCGTGTCTTCAAACTAGCAATTTAATTTAAGCATGCATTAAAACTATTCCCCAAAATTTGATCCAATATGCATGAATGATTTTACATTGGTGGAAGCTGGAGTACTAGTAAAATCTATGAATCTTAATAAATAAAATAAAATAAAATCTAAATTACGTCCTTATGAAATGTAGAGAAAACTTAATAAATTAAGAGATTGGAGAAGGAATTAAGCTTATAAATTAATTTCAAGCTAGCTAGCCAAACTCCTTATAAATTCCACATGACATTATATATAAAAGTAAAAATATCAAGACAATGACACACCAAACGAGAGAGAGAGAGAGAGAGAGAGAGAACAAAACGGTGCATGTTATAATTAAAGGGCTGCTATAGGGAATAATTAAGTAAAATAATTAAAACCCTATTATGCGTAGCACTGAGGAGTACATACATGTAACGCGAAAGAACAAGCAGGACTGATCATGAGGACAAAGAGGAAGAGACTCTACACAAGTACTCGCTTATAAGAGATAGCTAGCGAGACGGCCATAAAAACCCTTCTCCTCCTCAGCCGGCTAGCTAGCTAGCAACTACTCCCAAACCCTTCTTATAATTGGATATATATATATATTGACCTACATGCACATCTCTCTCTCTCTCTCTCTCTCTCTCTCTCTCTCTGTACCATTGCGACGTTCTCTCTCGTGAAGTTGGTTAATTAATTCTATGGCGAAAATCTCAGTCAAGAACACTGCGAATGCTACGTCGAGTACTAACCCTAGCAACAGCGCCGCAACCAAGGTGAAGCGGAAGCGCAAAAGTGTCGCACGAGACTCTCCTCCACAGCGCAGCTCCATCTACAGAGGCGTCACGAGGTTGGATGCATCGATCCACGAGTTTGTGAAAGAGTGTTTTCTCTCTTCGAAATATCATCATGTCTAGTACACACACACATATATATAGGCTTTTTTGTTACACTTTTTCTTCTGGTTTTAATTTATCGACGCTGCCTGAATGATTTAGGCATCGGTGGACTGGTCGTTATGAAGCTCATTTGTGGGATAAGAATTGCTGGAACGAGTCGCAGAACAAGAAAGGAAGACAAGGTTCTTCTTCTTCTTCTTCTCTTTTTATTTTTCGGATCGAAAAACAAAACAAAATTCCCATTATTCATATTTGCATCACGCAGTACTCTTAACAATCTATTTCTCTTGTAAATTCTCTGTTCCTGGTTTGATGGTGGCGGTGGCTTGGTTTCCGACTTAAATGCAGTATATCTAGGTAGGTTTGGTATTTTTTTTTAAGAGAAATTAATGGGAAAAGTAGTACTGAATTTGTTTGGCATCTTTTTTTTTTTTTTTTTTTATGCATTTTCGTTTTAAATATTTTCTTTATTAATTAATCCTTTCTGCATCCTCAAATAACTTTAGAAGGAAATGTCATGCTCAAAAAAAAAAATCCTTAAGAAGGAAACGAAAAGCTGGAGAGAATCAATTACATGAGTTCCTGCTTTTTGAATGTAAATAATTGAGATGTTGGATTTCTATTTTTGAAGGGGCATATGATGATGAAGAAGCCGCTGCACGAGCTTATGACCTGGCAGCATTGAAGTACTGGGGACAGGAAACCATCCTCAATTTCCCGGTACTCGCTATTTCTCAATCTCTTCCCATAATATTTATCATCACTTTCATTAATTTCTCTTACTTTTCTCTCTCTCTCTCTGTATATAAAAGTAATGCTATGTATAGTTTTTAAATAGAGACGATATTGTAAGTCTAATTAATTTTATTTTTAAATTTTTTTAAAATTATAATAATATTCTTATTAAAATAATATTTTTTTCATTTAATAAAAAGTTTTCATATGCAATCTTTAAATAGGGACAGTAAATAGAATTTCTATATATATATATATATGATAAATATTAATTAATTCATGTAGCTATCAACCTATCAAGAAGAACTCAAAGAAATGGAGGGGCAATCAAAAGAAGAGTACATTAGTATTTTGAGGAGGTAATAATTCACAAATTTCTGATCATGAATAATATATCATCATGTACTCGCGATCGTTAATTAATAATTAATTATTTGAATTAAATTGTGTTGATGATCAATTGATTTTTTTTTTTTTTTTTCCCCACATTGTTATCCGATCATGTACAGAAAAAGTAGTGGGTTTTCCCGTGGGGTCTCAAAGTATAGAGGCGTGGCAAGGTAATTTAATTAAAGATTATCGAATTAATTTCCCGGCCCTTTTGATCATTCGGTCCTCATGAGATCATGATCATGTTATAAATTCTAGTCCTCGGCCTGCTACATGCAGCATGCGTGCGTGCGTGCACTGCATGCTCTGTACGTGTTATATATGGTCATGATTAACTTAAGTTTTTATTTCGAAATGATCAATCATGTGCAGACACCATCACAATGGAAGGTGGGAAGCTCGCATTGGCAGAGTATTCGGCAACAAATATCTCTATCTTGGAACTTATGGTACGTACTAATATATATTGGATCGACGTCGTTCCAAAACCTTGTTCATGTATATCCTTCTGCATTAGTGCACTTAGATCAGATCAATCTTTTATAAGTAATTTCGATCTTTACCATGACATGTCAACACAAACTTAATTGTCATGCGACGTCACTAAAAATGAATGTCGGACAAACATTAACAACAAATGAATACAGTTACGTCCTATTAATTAATTAATATATAGGCCAGGAGATCGATATATAGATATAGTACTAATTAATTCATATATAGACAGAACGAATAAATATTAAAAAAAAAGGACTAGTTATTCATGAATGTGTAATCAAATCGAGTTGGTTGAGATATAGATCACCAAACCTCAACTGCTTAATTATGTACGTACTGAACAAGCTATTTAAGACTAGTTATTCATGAATGTGTACGTACGGACGTTGTTTGGGAATATTAGATATTTTTTCCAACTAGATCTCCACCAAATTTTGCATGCAAATTAAACTTTCTATATTAAATATATATTTATCTCCAAAACATGACCCTTCTCTATACTTTTTACTTTTTACTATTATTTATTTATTTATTTATTCTTGTACACGCGCGCATTGATGCAGCTACGCAAGAAGAAGCAGCAGCAGCATATGATATGGCAGCTATAGAGTACCGTGGACTTAACGCTGTTACTAACTTTGATCTCAGTCGCTACATCAAGTGGCTACGTCCGGGTAATCAAAATAGCCCCACTAACCCAAATGACTCTGAACCAAACACTAATAATTTAGAGCCTGGCTTAAGCTTAGTCTCCAATCAAGCAGCCAACTCGAGTACTACTGCAACTGACATGACCCTAGCTGATCCAGTACTAAGGCCGCGGCCTGGTGCTGGTGGCTCTGCATCTTCAGCACTAGAGCTACTATTTCAATCATCTAAGTTCAAGGAAATGCTGGAGACGACATCGGTGGTGGACAGTAGTCCTCCAACGTCGCAAGAGTCAGAGCCACCGCGTCGAAGCTTTCCGGATGATATTCAAACATACTTCGACTGTCAAGACTCTGGAAACTTGTATGCTGAGAGCGAAGACATTATTTTTGGAGACTTGAACTCAATTGCTTCAGTACCAATTTTCGATTGCGAACATCTTGGTCCTTAAAGACGATGGTCATGTGAATGAATATATGGGTGGATAAGAAGGATAGAGTAAAGAGAAGATTAAGAATTTTCTTGGTCATTTAAAACAGAAAACAGTTCAGATTCTTCGTTTTTTATTTTTTATTTTTTATTTTTTGTTGAAATTCTTATCTTCTTTCATTGGAATTAAAGTGGGTATAGAAGGTGTTGGGCCGGCTATATTTCCTAGTTTTTTTACATGTAAATACGGACGGAGCTAGACATTCTTTTATCAGATATATCTTTCAATAAGACAATATTGTTTTTACAAACCTCGTAGTCTCAAAGAATGCCGAATTTACACATGCATCGTTGAGTCTTTAAATGGTCGAGCTAGTCACCCAGCTTTTACATACCCGGCCATAAGTATAGTGTTTTGCCGTTTGGTGGTTTTTACTACTCTTTCATTAGCAACAGAAATCAAATTGTAGTGTCTAATTAAGGTTTCGTTTATATATTGAGTTGAGCTCAGCTGAGTTGCGTTCTTTATGAATAGTGAAGAAAGTTATGTGAGATCTATCTAAACTGAGTTTAAAGTGTGTTTAGATGTTAAGATGCTTTAATACTTTTTATGAGAAATTCAAAAAAGTTATAGGTCCTATGTATAAACATGTTTTAAGTTGAAAAAAGTTGTGGATCTCACGTATAAGAAAATTTTGAATTGGGATGAGTTTAATAATTTGAGAGTTAGGTGTTTGATGCTAGACTCAGCTTAAAGTTAGACCAAACTAACTGAACTCAGCTGAGTTTGGAAACCAAACGTAGCCTTGTCTTTTTAATCGCCTTTTTGTCCCAAATTCGCGTATTGTAGATTTGCAATTAGGATTTTTTATAATTTTATAATTTTGTTTACTAGAAAATTTTCTAAAATTTAGAGAAAGTAGATTCTATATGTGAACTATTTTATATTTAATGTTAGGTTGAACAAATTAAGCAACTATTAGGCTGCATTTGGATATTGAACTGAGTTGAGTTGAGATGAGAAAATATTATTTTTTAATATTATTATTATTTTAGGATTTGAAAAAATTAAATTATTTATTATATTTTATATTAAAATTTAAAAAATTTATAATAATAAATTGAAATGAATTGAGATAAATTTAGAAAGCAAACAAAACTGCCGGAGAAAAAATCTTCAAGTTAGAGAATAAAGAAAACTAAAAGTCTAACATGAATTTTGAGAGGTATGGGCTTGTATATATAAAAGTTGCAGGTGGGTTATGGTGTGAAGCCCATTATTGGCAGACACTAAGAAGATCCATTAAATAAAAATATTAATGGGGCTGGGCTTACTTTACAGATTAATGCAACAGAGATTTTTTAATTTACTCTACCACTCTTAAAAGAATTATGGTTAAAAACTTTATGAATATTATTTTTATAAAATATAAATTAAGACAAAATTTTCGGGTTTATAAGTTTATTGGTGTGAAGATTTTGCTATAGATGGAGTGTAATGCTAAATAGAGTAGTAGAGTGTATAAATGTTGGGTAATTTTTTAAAAAAGAATTTAAATTTATTATTAAAAAATTAATTTTTTTATATATCTCTCATATTTATTTAATATTTTTAAAGAGATTATACTATATTTACATATTGTATGGCTATAAATATTATTTTTTATAGATAAAATATTTAACGCATCTGATTTGCATATCGCCACATTATTCGATATTAATAATATTTTTAAATTATCTAAATAAAAAATATTAGTTTTATATAATCCGAAAACATGTGAAACAACCAAACATTACTTTAGAGATTATTTAATTCTATAATGAATGATTATTAAGCAATAGAGATAGTAAAAACCAGATCAGACAGATAAATTTTGGTTGGATTATCAAAGAAATATGCTGGCACTCTATATGACTACAAATATTGCTTTCCCAAGTCAATACCGCATCCAACTTTGGAATTTGACCCATCCCAGATCATAAAACGCTAAGATAACAAGTCACTTTTTTGTGTTTCCAAATTTTGCTCGAGAAATTTTGCTAATGGAAGACCCAGAGAAAAATGTTCATGTTGTTGCTCAGAGACAGGAGAAAAACACAGGAAAAATGGGGTTCTGGGGATTGCTAACCAGTCCTATAGATTGGTTAAAAATGCTTTGTGAAGAGTTGCATTGGAGCTTTGTGTTGGGCGTGGTCATTGTGTATGGAATCAGTCAGGGTCTGGGTGTGGGACTGAGTAGAGTTAGTACACAGTATTACATGAAGGATGAGCAGAAAATGCAACCCTCCGAAGCTCAGGTGTATTTTGGGATGATTCAAATTCCTTGGGTTATTAAGCCTCTCTGGGGTCTCTTCACTGATACCGTTCCAATTCTAGGGTACCGGAGACGGCCGTATTTTTTTTCCGCAGGTATATGTTCCTTACCCATGTATGGTTTTTTTCACATACGGTGTAGTGCCGAGAACTACTTAATCAAGATGTGATTCCATCATGCTTTCCATTTTTTACTTATCCTCCATGCGTTTTGATAGGTTTTTTTTTTTTCTTGTTTTTTCGTTTTTGCTTATCCATGCTACAAATGTCATAGGGAAAACTTTTTTTTCAAGTGTCTCATTCTTGTTTCTTTGTATTTTATAGGAGGAAGGAAGAAACTTATCTAGTTTCCTTTATCTGTTTAAGAATGCTGAGAATGAACTAATCTTACATACTTGTCTTCGTTTTGGTAATTAATATCTAGGTCTTCATTACTAGTGCATTAAATAAGAAGAAGCACATTTCAATACCTTATTCACTCAGATGATACTGCCTTCCTTTTCCGTTGAGCACATGTTTAATCCTCTCTATATCTTTATTTTTCAAGTTGTAGAAATATCTGTGTTTCCTAATAGATATATGAATGTCGGTGTATCTTTCGTTAGCTTTCTGTTCTTGGCTTCTTTGGTGCATCCTCTGTTATGCCATCTAACTTCTCTCCATTGATGGGAACTTAGAAGGCTTTAAAAGAAACATTATCCTATAATTCCTTACATAGCTGCCAGGAGCTTCCAATAAACTACTTGTTGTTGTAGTTTGGATTTTTCTCTTTCTTTCATTCTTTTTCTTTCCTATCCATGCTGATTTACATTGAGCCCCATCAGGGTCAGGAATGTAGTAGCTCCAATTGTTAGAAATGAAACCTTGTTTGCTTTTATCTATTTTCCTTCTTTGGGGAATTTGGTATGAAGTTTGTCCTATACAATGGGAAAGAGGAGATGCAATATGAGGAATAAAGATATAGTTTGATGAAGCTAATTTACTTGGAAAACATTTTTTGATTGAAGAGGGGAAAACCATTGTGTTCGCTGCAAAATCTGCTGTATATGATAATAGGATAAAATGTATTTATTTTTCTAGATGTAGCTGCTGGAATTCCTTATGATATGCCAGAAAATTCATAGCCTTTTGTCCACTGACAACAATAAAATTCTTCTGCATAAATCCAGGGATGTTAAAATGGATGTGCATATTTTGGAATACAAAATTAGGTGGAAGAATCAATCCTGTGTTCCAGTGAAATGGTTTCCAGTGCAAGTATTTTGAAGCCACCCAGCTAAATATCAAATAAAATAAACTATTTGAGTGACTCATGAAAACAAATTTGCTGCATCAAGTTTGAAGGGAATAGCTTCAGAAAGTATGATCCTTGATCATGTCTGTAGCATTTTGCTCTTAGTTTCCACATCAAGTAATCATATTGTGCGCTTTCACATGCATTCTGACTTGGATATTTTTATTTATTTGCTTGCCATCTTAAGTCGCATTAGCTTTGATACAACGATTCTGAGTGTAATGCCTGCCTTTTTCATTTGTTTTTTCTACAGAAAGTTGAATTTTCATTAGTATTATGATTATTGGCAATTTCTATGCGTGATATGACTTGAAGATTTAAAAGACTAAGCGGTATGCATTACCCTTGAGTTCATGTTGAAAGAAGGGGAGATCTAAAGCTGAGGTTCATATCTGACTAAAGCCAAAAAAAGAAAAACCAGATAGATGGAGAATTTGGATGCCTTTGATTACCTAAGAGTTTTTCCCTTGATTAAGTCTGGTTTTGTGCTTAATTCTCCATGGTTGTGCTAGGCTGGATGCTTCTGTTTACTGGATTGTTACTCCCACAATTAATTTCAGGTTTTATTGGCATCAGCTCCATGCTTGTGCTATCACTACACAAGAGATTGCATCTTGCATTTGCGATGTTTTCTCTAATAGCAGGCAGTGCTGGAATAGCTATAGCAGATGTTACCATTGATGCTTGTGTGACGCAGAATAGTATAAGTCATCCCTCCCTTGCTGGTGACATGCAAAGCTTGTGTGGACTGAGCTCTTCCATTGGAGCACTGATAGGATTTTCACTCAGTGGCTTTTTTGTTCACCTAGTTGGGCCTAGGGTAAGCTTCTGTCCAACTTCTTTTGCTTTATTACTTTGACCATTTCATTTCTTTGGCTTTTCTTGCGACTGTCTCATATCCTTGTCCACACTTGGATTATTTCTTCTTCTTCTTTGCGGCTAAACAATGCAATAACCTTTAGTTATTCATCTTATTAATCAGATATTTGACAAGGGAGATATCTAGATAATTTCCAGGCTTAAAAAGTTCCAGTCCAAATGCTTAATAATATAAGGCATAATACATGTTGTATTTTCACATCTGCATCTTAGAAATTAGCATGTATAATAAGAATTCTTTTAGGACGTAAATTCTATATGGTCAATTTGATTATCCAATACTATAGGAGTAGATTTCTTTAGAGATTCGATAAAAACATTTTCTATTATATTTCAGAATCCCTTCTCAGGTAAAATTGGTTTCTCTTTCTTGACAGGGTGTTTTTGGGTTGCTGAGCATTCCGTCTGGACTGGTTGTTCTGGTCGGAATGCTGCTGAGGGAATCCCGTGTTCATAACTCTGGGTACAGGAGGGTAAGGTTACCTTACTTTTTTAGGTATCCCCTGTCATGCTTTCTTCTAAATTCACATAGACCTTTTAATTTAGGTAAGTGAGAAGCTAGTGGATGCTGGTAAGACTATGTGGACAACATTGAAAGTTCGGGAGGTGTGGAGGCCATGTTTATACATGTACTTATCACTTGCCTTGGCCCTGAATATCCATGAAGGAATGTTTTATTGGTATACAGAATCCAAGGGAGGCCCATCTTTCTCACAGGTTCCTGATTCTTCGCCTATTCTTTAAGCATTTAGATAAATTGTCTTCAGAAGTTCAAAACAGCTTATCAAAAAAAAAAAAAAATACAAAAAGAAGTTCAAAACTATCCATCTTCCAGCCATAAAATTTTATTCCATATATGATCATGACATTGCACGCAGTTTCAATTTGCATCTTCTGTATCTATTATGGAGAATATTAGCGCATAAGTCTTACTTGTGTTCCATTCAGAGCAGTATGTTCTATCTCAGTTATTTTTATTGCCATATGTATCCTGCACTTCTTGTCGTATTGCTAGCTTTTCAGTATATCGTTTATAAATCCACATTTTCAGACAAAAAAAAAAAAAAAACACTTAAAATTTGCAGACTTTTCTTGTTTTGTAATGTTAAACACTAGTTGTTTACTGATTTATGATAATCTAACAAATGGAAACTCATTATTCATATGCTTCATGCAGGAGGTTGTTGGATCCATATCCGCTATTGGTGCTGTTGGCTCACTCTTTGGGGTTCTTATCTACCAAAACCTTTTAAGAAACAAACCTTTTCGTGGCATACTTTTCTGGATTCAACTGCTATATGGTGCATCCGGATTACTAGATTTGGTGTTGGTTTTACGCATAAACTTGAAAATTGGTGTACCAGATTACTTCTTTGCGGTAATTGATGCAGCCATTTCTCAAATGATTGGGCGTATTAAATGGATGCCTCTACTTGTACTTAGTTCCAAGCTTTGTCCTGCTGGTATAGAAGGCACTTTCTTTGCTTTGCTTATGTCAATTGATCATGTCGGGTTGCTTACGTCATCTTCAGCAGGGGGCCTTTTACTCCACATTTTGAAGGTTACACGGACACAGTTTGACAACCTTTGGGCGACTATATTGATTCGGAGCTTGTTGCGAATAGTTCCAATTGGGTTCCTATTTTTAATACCCAAAAGTGATCCCAACTTGTCTATTCTTTCAACTGAGATGATGAGGACAAAAAAAGGTACCAGTGTCTTTGAACCTGAGACCGTTGAAATGGTCTCCCTTATCAATAGCTCTTGACCAGAATTGGGGATGTAATAAAATGCAGCTTGAAAGAAAACAAGCATGTTATAGGAAATTATGCTAACTGCATTGGAAATACTGCTGATTATCCACAACCTGGAAAAGGTTTGCCAAGCAATGTGATCGGAGATTCCTGCTGACAGTTCCTTGAAAATACTGACTCATTTCTCTAGAAAAAGTTGTTGAAGAGGGGGCCATTCTCTGATTCGGAAATCGTATGGACTGATTTATTTTCATCATACTGTCGGACTTAGATGACAGAGATGTAATTCGATCAGGATTCCACACTGCTCCAGACCTTGTAGGATGCCTCAGGGGTTGGGGTTGGGTGTCTTTTGAAGTCTTTTTTTTTTTTTTTGGTAAAAGCTTCCAAAGGCACCATTATTGGAAAGTGCTACGCATCCATGCATATGGTAATTTTGGTGGACTGTGATATGCAGGGCTCAGATCATAAGCCAATCCCAGTGACAATTCAGCTCTAGCTTTGGTATCAGCTTAAATCAGATTCTGTTTCTCTAATTATTTGCATCATTGGAAACAACAGTAGCTCCAAATTCAAGAAATTACTCCAATGGGCGAGGACGTTCATGTTTATTTTCTGTGAGTTTTCGAAATTCTTAGAGAACATCTTGTTCTACAAAATCGTTGATCTAATGTAGCACCACACCACATTGACGTGTAACCTCTTTTGAACTTCTTGAAGACAAAAAGCTTCTTTCAGTTTATTCAGAAGAAAAACAAAAATGATCCTTTTCAATATACTTTGAAATACCTGCACAAAGAGTTTTCTGCTGAAGCTCTGTAACCTCTGTTGTAAAAGAGTTGGGAAAGATTAAAATTTTGTGATGTTTCGAGAAACTCTAGGGTCAAAGAGTAGCTGTACTTTGAAAGTCTCTCAGCTTTGCGTTGTCTGCAGCAATAGACAGCATAAAATAGGTTGCTATATTCTACTGTTCACAAACCTTCAGCAAAAGCTTATATTGAAAGAAATTTTACAGTAATGAATATACCATTCAAACTCTTCTAGTTCTCCACATTTGGAAGTAACATTATTACACGTAAGAGAGTCTGAAAACCACGAATTTAGATGTTCACACCTTTCTCCATCGAATAACATAATTATTTATATATGTTATATATGATGCTGATGATGATGGCTCTTGATCTCTGCTTGTGTTGACATCAAGTCACCTTTATCATATTTTTCTGTTCATCTGAAACTGCAAGTTTCTCCTGCAAGTCCCAGCTTAGACTGTTTAGTATCGTATATAATCCTTTGGTTCTTCTGCTGATAATTCCCAACAATACCGATCTCATCTTCATTGGAGAGACTTGCAAGAGCCAAACAAACCTGAGACGCATCAGTTTTTACGAGATAAAAGATGCCAGTTACATCCACATTCAGCTCAGCATTACCCTCAAAGTGAAATTCTAGTGTAGGAATATCCACTTCCTCATATCCACTGAGGTTAAAGCAAGTATCCAAAATAGAAAATCCAGGTGCCGGAGGAAACCCAGAAAATTGTTTCAGAAACTCTGCTTTCACTGCCTTGTAAACTGACGGAGCAAGCCTTGTAATAATAGTCCCAGAATCGATCAAAACTCCACCCTTAGCAAAACTTGGAGCTTGTACAGCCACCCCACCAACACTTATGCCAGTGAGGTTGAGAAAATAAAAGTTGGACAGTTGCGGATTCGGAACCATTTTGGTGTACGAGAAGGGAGTGGAATTCTTGAATAATGAAGAATCCCCACCCATAACCAAAGAACCAGAAGCCCCGGCTTCAGTGGAAGGGAGACAGTAAGAGAAAACTCCCCCAAATAAGGCAGTACTTTGAGAGATCACTGAAACAGTACTCCTTCCCAGACCCATGAGGCCTGAAGCTCCCCCAAAAAGACCTTTGTTATCTCTACCACAGCCAAACAAAAAATCTTTCACCGGAGCTTTTCCAAGGCTAAGGTGCTCCCGCGCTAGCTCGCCCCTGGTGTAGGACCCATCTCCATAGTTAACGACATAGTTGCAGATCGGTTGTTTGGTCCCACATAAGGGTGAATTCCAAGACCCATATTGAAGAGAACGACAAGCTGATGTATTGCACAAAACTGATTGGTATGAATGGGATGCAGAAGGGTTGAAGAGAGATTGTTTCTGATTATAACATGATTTGCATGGCTGGCATTGAACCCACGTCAAATCGCTTCCAGTGTCTACAATCACTGTCATGTTTTGGCCTCCCAATTCGATGGTTACGATGTAGTTTAAAGTGTGAAGGTTTATACCAGAAGTTAATGGCATTCGAGCTTTCATCGCATCTTCGGCGCCGAATGCCATGTTTCCTATCCGGGACTGCAGTGACTGGACGTGAAAATTGTCCAATATTAGGCGTTTCTGCAGCTTCTTACTCCAGTCGACGATCTTTCCTGAGCAGTAGTCTCGGTGTTTCATTTCCAATACAGTTGCACCATTCTCCCTCCCTATTTCTCGGAAGAGATCAGAAAAACACAAGATATATATAATAATTGCAACTTTTTCTTTAACGAAAAAATAATTAATTAATGGGTTATATGAAAATTATTGTACTGATCGCGTGCATAAATCTCGCCCAATTTTCGAAGTCCACCCTTTGAGAAATATGCATGAGCTCATTATAAAGTCATTCGGTCAAATACTCTCTAAAATCGCTTTCTGTCAGCTACCAAGATAAGAACACAAAGATCAGTTCCAATATATGATGAATTTATATATATCGCGACTTATGAATATATAAGTCGGTTCAGTGCCTGTCAGTGACCCCACATCACATATGGTGCATGGTAGTACTACTGCTCCATTCACCCGATTAATCAACACCATTAATCTATACCTTGAAAAGAGAGATCAGGTGGGGGTAATGACACGAGTTTTTTTACCCTAAAGCAATGACAAGCTACTAGTCATGTAATTGAAATATGAGCTAGCCTTCTTGTAATTTCATAAAGCAATTGAAATATTAAGTGAAAAACTGAAGTAGAACAAAAAATAATAATTTCTAATGGCGGTATTCGTTTGTGACTTAGCTACGACACAAAAAAAAAAAAAAAAGGCACCCGTGATTCTAAATTTGACTTTAGGTTTATGCATGTAGATAAGAAGGCCGGAGGGATAAAAATAAAATGTAAATGATATTTATAATTTTAGGATGAGTAAGGTTCACATTTTTTATTTTTAAAAAATTTAGATAAATATAGAATTCATATGAAAATTTATTTTTTTAATAATATATAGATCTTATTTTTTTGAAGGTTGTGCACAAAATTTATGCTGAGAAATAATCTCACATTACTTGTGAATAAGGTCTTGGACATGTTTATAAGAAATGAATAATCATTAATTTCTTGTAGAACCAATAATTTTATGAGATGACTAAGTCATAAGTTTTTTCAATTTGCACATCTTAATTAAGACTTTATCTAACATTATTCATCAATAAGAAGACAAATATGGAAGAAAAAGAGAATGATATATCTAGGAAAATTTGATTATTCATCTCTACCGTTGAATTTAATTAAACTTGAGAATGTTAAGGATCGAACTGTTTCGTTCAGGCGGTGTCAGTGAAACTTTACAAAGGACCGAACTCTCAGTACTTTGCTTTACTTACTAAAAAAAGCTTCCGTGAAACTTGTCGAAGGACAGTTATAGCGAGTTAATAATTTCTTTTCGAAGACAATACCGACCATTGTATTTAAGCATCTTTCCTAAAGCATAAAAGCAGTCAAGTAAAGAGAAAGCAATCGATGATAACAGCTGATCATCCAAAAATGGAGATAAATAGAATAAAGTACTTCTGAAAGATAATGGCCATTGGCCGACACTAGATTATAAGCAGTTTATGAGTTTTACTTCTAAATATTCTCTGATTTGCCAAAACCTAAAACTCACTTGATTTCCCGGAGAGGCAACTTAGTGAATGGCCACTTGGCTGAATATTCCATTGAAGTCTTTGCAGGCTGAAGGCCTTCTTCTCTCCATAACAATGAACCCCATTTGCAATGCTGAGGTAAAGAAGAATAAGAGAAAACATCAATGGAAAAAGAGGCGTCGCATCCACCATCATAACGGAAAGTAGTGCAGAAAGATAGCAAATATGTTTGGAGCTAGAGAAAAAAGAAAAAGAAAAGAAAGAAGGGCATGAAGAACAATAAGAGGGCAGCTAGAGAAAGAAAGAAATGAGGGAAGAAGTGGTGGGTGGACTGATTCTTGGGAGTTGGAGTTTGGCTTGAGAACAAAAGGGGAAGGGCTGGCTTTAGGACCCACTGGTGCATGAGAAAATTATTGGGGTTTCACGTGCACGTATTGGGAGAGGAAGATCACCAAGCACAGAGAGAGAGAGAGAGAGAGAGAGAGAGAGAGAATATTAATGGGTTGCTGTGTTTTTAGGGTACGTAAGAATGACAACTTGTTATCAGAACAAATTTCATTGGTTTAGTGAGCTTTTTGATCAGGAATCAACTGTCATATATGGTACCAGAGAGAGGCATGCATTTTTGTGTCCCATACTGTCTCCTATGATGGGAGTTGCCGCACGTGAAATGCAGACGACTTCCATATGTATTAGGTTTCGTCAATTTCCTTCAAATATTTTGTACATGGCATGCTTATTTGAGGGAAGAATAAAAGAATTGATATTAGGGTTTTTGTAATCTTGTGTGTATACACGAGTGTAATAGTGTCTATATATACACACATACACTCGAAGCTTTCTGGTGTTCTATACATATATGTGCTGGCAAAACAACCATCACGTCACTACAAGGAATTTCCGGTGTCTATGTTATCGGCGATTGTTTATGCATCGGTAAAATTATATTTTTGCTGGTGCTTAATGTTTACGGTGTTAAATAATTGAATTTTTCAACGTTTATATTATTACGCCGATAATAATATATAACTTTTGCGATGTTTATAAAAATGCCAACAATTGATGAAGTTTACACTAGCAAATTATTGAATTTTTCAACATTTTTATTGTTGAGCTGGAAATGGAAATAGTATGTAGCTTTTGTGGCATTTAACAAAATGCCGGCACTTGTTCAATTTTATTGAATCTTCCGGCATTATCAATGTACCAATCGAAGCTTGTCACGGGACTAGATAGCAGGAGTGCATGTCATGTCTTTTACCTGAAGCTGCAAGAAGTCATCACATTTAGTCGACGACGACGACTCCTCATGCAGTGTGTGTGTGTATATATATATAAAGTTATTGAGACAACATCGAAGCAACAAATATTACTATTATTTTCACGTGCTCTCTCTAACTATTCACGCAAATGATCATTGATATGATTATAGAGTACTGATCGATCATGATATATACAACTTTTTATTATATTGATCATTAGGGATCGAATTGGTTTGGATCCATTTCAACTAATGTTCAATACAAGTCATCACTAATGTTGAATACATTTCAACCCATCACAAAATTATACACAACTACAAAAATCAGCCCATCACAAAAATATTTGAGAGATGGCATTATTTGTGAATGTGCTCATATAGAAAGGGCATTATCTGAATCTTGCAATTATTTGAGAAATTGATGCAGGAAAAGTACAATAGAATAAAAATAAGCTTTGGTCAATTGTACAGTAGACAGTCATATATGACCCACAACACCAACACATGTAGTTAAAAGTCATATATTTTTTCATTTGGATAATCCAGTAATTTTATGTAAAATAAGTCAAACTTTACATTTCACGACGATAATCCATTGTCGGTGCTCTAACAAGTCATCCTAGATGGTTCACGAGCGGCTAACTCATGAAGGGACTGTAGAAATGAATCGTAGGCCCTTTTAACGTAGAGCTAAGGGCTGGGTTTCCAGGATTGCCCAATAGCTTGGGTTCGATTGATGCTATGAATAATATCTTTATTTATGTCATTGGGATACTGAGGCCCAGTAATTCAGAAAAATGGTCGGAGTCGTTCATTTCATTTCCTTCCATGGTTTTCGCCAAGCAGAACCAGGAAGGCGAATGCAAGTATTTTTCGCCTCTATATCTTTCCAAGTATTTTTCTTGACGGTGCTCGTACAGAGAAAACATGAAGGCGAATGCAACGTCGTCGTTTGTGAAATCATCAGCAGAACCAGAACTAGAGGAAGAAGTCAGTGTCTCCTCCACTTCCATCTCAGCCCTTGAGGCACTTTCCGTACATCTGATATCTGTGCTGGGCCTGGTTCTAGCCCTTCTGCTGGCCCACACTTTCTTCTCCGTCAACCTCGTCTCTCACCCCTCTCCCACTCTCCTTCTCGTCTCTGTAAAACCTCTATCTGATTATGTTTTTTTTTTCAAATTTTTTTTCTTTTGTCTAGTTTTTTTAATTTAATTATTTTCAGATCATTGAGTGCCCAATTGTGATTCTTCTCTACAGTCGTTACCGGAAGAATCGTGATGAATGCACGGTAAAATCCACATTTGCTGTCTCATCTGTTTGTTTGCCGAGAAAGTGTGGGAATTATTTTATTTTTTGAGTGTTATGTTATTTATATAATTTTGATTTCCAGGAATTGAAAAACCTGGGTCAATTGGACCAAATGGATGTGCTAGGTTCAGTTCAGTGGATTTATTCATATCTTGAATCGATTTTTTCCTCTCTATTTTCTCAGCGACCAACATTTTTTTTGGCTTTATGATATCTTGGATTTATATTGTGGTGTTTTTTTTTTTTTTTTTTAATATTTCACTTACGAATTCTCTTTTTCAGTACTTGAAGGCCGTGGGACAGGGGCTACTAGGACTTCCTGTCGGTTAGCCTTTTTTTCCCTGATATGTCTTTAAGTCTTGAAATTTAAGTTTTGATAGATATGTAAATTTTTCTTTGTTTCTCTTCATTAATACTGAATCGTAAATGGCATAGTATAAGTGATCCATAGGTTTGCTTGTCATGTGTGTGATTAAATTACTAAGTAAATATCCTTTAATTCATGTAAAGCCTAGGCTATCGAAATCAAAAGTTTGCAAGTAGCCTGGATATCCCAGGTAATGTATGCCAGCCTATAGCTCATATCGTTATCCTGGAAAATGGCTGGCCATGGGTTTTACTTGGTCATGCTCTTGAGTCATGTCATGGCCTTCATTCAGTTTAAGAGGTTGTGCATTATCTTTAATATTTTATCCACTTCGGTGCAGGCTCATTAGACATTTAAATTTTAAGCTCATGTTAAACTTGCCTAGATGTGGCACCATTCGTGATGACATTGCAAGGGAAAAAGGAGAGAAGGAAATGTTATTACTTGTGTTTCTGCTTTATAGGGGCTCTAGTTAAAGCGATGGGAAATGTTTCTGCTTTGCAGGGGCTCTGGTTAATGCTTTGGGGGCTATTGCATTGGGCGCACCTGTTGGCACTCAGTATGTGATTAAGGGCCGAATAGACTTTGTTTTTATCAGTATAACTCTGAAAATAGAAGTTACTTATAAAATAAAAAAATTTGAAAATTGAAGTCACATTTGAGGTTGGATGGAAATGATTTCACACCCTTATATTTCTTTCTGAAACAAGACTTCTTTTTCATCATCGTCACTATCCGGTTTCTGTTTTTGGAGTTTTTTTTCTCTTCTTCTAGACTTTTTAATGAAAATGCAATGAAAACCAGTAGCTTTGGATATTCCAAACTTCAAAGCTATGTTGTGACCGTGCAACCTCAACTGTGAGTCATGTTTTCAGAATTATGAAGATTTGAATATATCTAAATGCCCCCTCTATCAAACCCTATTTCAAATTTGATAAACTATGGTTGACCATTCTTAATGGTTTGTTATCCAATATTTGTTTGTATTGCAAGAAAGTGTTGATTTTGTGACTCTTGTTGGACGCAGATACTTTTTAAAGACCATTAACTGGTCTCTGATGATGTCATTGTTCACTGTGAGTATGAAATATGCTTCCCTGCTTTACAGTTTCAATGTTGTAACATTTTAGAGTATTTGGATTGGAATTCCTTGACCTTTTTGTTAAAACTAAATATATTTGTTCTACTATTTGATGTATCTGATTATTATCCTTTTCTTCGATGTAAACGATAAACGATTTTAGTAATATATGTAACACCCCCTTCCCGTAGGCTGGGTGTGTCACGTATTTTTCATGAAAATAAACCCGGCAAACGATTCTCTAATTTCATAATTGAAAAATAAACTGAAGTAATTTATTATGAAATAAAAGGTCTAATAAAATTGTCTTTCCAAAACATTAAAGGAATAAACTGAATAAATTCATGATCTAAAAGACATTTTTTTTTTAGAAAGTCTGAACAAAAACTAAAATGCTCCTTCTACTCCTGGCCTGCCTGCTCGTAATCATTATCTTCACCTGGGTGGTTAAAAACATAAAAATAAACTAAAATGAGTCGATGACTCAGTAAGAAATCTATCACAATGAAAACGTAATAAACATAAGATTTTCATAAGAACTTTCATGCTGAGCTTAAAATTCATGACTATTCATGCTAATGCTTATGCTATGTATGACTGAATTATCTGAACTAACTGACTGATTTATCTTACTTATCTGACTGGCCAACACACTTAACCCTGTGTGTAAGGTTGTGCACCAGCCCCACATCTCGCTGCAGCAAGGGGAACTGCTGATAGTATTCTAGCATACTATGGTGGACCACGACTGAGTTCGTGGCTTGCACACCACCCTGAAACTGAACTGCATTGGTACCATGCATCTGAATGGCCATCTTATTAACTGATCTGAACTTATCTTACACTTGAAATTAAGATGGCTTACGTGTCTTATACACATGAGATGCATGACATATTACATACATAAATCATAATTTCTGAATTTAAACGTGATGCGGAATGACATGATCGTATGCTATGCTGGATGACATGCTTGCATATGATATGAGCGGTTCATAAATAATGGCTATCAAAGAACTGGCTTGAATAATACATACATATAAGCTAACTGTGATGATCCTAATTTTATGATCAAATTTACTTACCTCGATGCGTTTCTTCTTGAATAATACTTCATAACTTGAGACCTATATTCAATAAATAACTATCATTAAATTGTTTGGAAATACATAAATAAATACTAATATCTTACTTAGCTAAATTTGGAATTCTAAAAGATACTCAAACAAATATTTGTTTAACACTAAAATCGATAATTCATAGTATTTAAATTACTTAAAATACTAATTTATAATTTAGTAGAAATACTCGAACTATTTTAAAATAATTCACAAAACTTAAATTCTTAAACTAAGTTTCATTTCTCAACGCAATTATTAAATCTTATAAGAAACTTAATAAATTCCATTAAATTCTTAACATATGAATTTTATTAAAATCTTACTAAATTGACAAAGGAAATATTAACTCAAATATTAGACTTAAAATTATACTTTAAAACATATTTCCAATTCTTTAAACATTTTTATTAAAAAGAACCTTTAACTAAATATATTTATTTAATAAACTCAACTAGTAATATTAAACTCAATATAAATCACTAAAACAATTATTGAAATAAAATAAGATCAAGTCTAACTTAAAATATAAGTTCAATTAAACATCATTATAATTTGTAAAAAGGTTAAAAACTCTGGCCCATAAATATAATACTGCAAGAGCCCAATCAACAGAACAGGCTCATCACACATACGCACAAGGGCTTAGGGCCCAACGGCCCCATAAGACCCACGGATTCTTTCAAGAATCCGAAAACATGTCTAAAATGAAAAGGAAAACAGAGAGTTGAGAGAGAAAGAGTCTGCGATGGAGGAGCTCACCGAGGGAGAGGGGCTAACTCGACGGCGGTTCTGGTGGCTGGGAGTGGTCGGCGGCGCAACTAGGGGTTCCTATGGTGGTGCGGCACCGAGTGAGAGAAAGAGAGAGAGAGTTTAGAGAGAGGAACTACTAGACCGAAACCAAAAGAGAGAGAAAGAGAGTTGTGGCGTCTGAGGCCTTATCGGAGAAATGAGTGGCTCGACGGGGGTTGAGGGTCGGCGGCTTCTGCGTCGTCGAGGAGAGGTTCGGCGCCTCTTGAGGTGGCTACCGAGGAGGAGAGGCGATGGCACTGGTTCGGCAACAGGGGTTTTTCGCAGCTCACAGGTTTGTCTTCTCATGTACGGGTAAGCACGTTTTATAATGGTAGATGATAGAGAACTAGAGAAACCCTAGTAGAGCATAGACGTGCACGTGCAAGAGAGTGGAGACGTGCATGTATAGAAGATACTCGACAACAGAGTTGGATTTTCTACTAGGATGCTAGCGAAAATCACTCGGGTTTGGTGGTTTGAAGTTTTCAAACAGAGGCTAACAATGCGATGAGGTTCGGTGATTAGAAGAAAAATTAAACTTTAAATTTCAAAACGAAACCGTAGTAAACATAATCTGATATACTTTAGAAATCCTTATTAAAACAAAACTCTAACAAATCATAAATAGCAACTATAATAGAAAATATAAAGATAAATTAAAAATAAATTCTGATAAAACTATACCCATAAAATATAAATTCTAAAATAAAAGTTTACTAGGAAAAAAAATTACTAACATACCCTAAAACCAAAACTGGTATGTCACAATATAAGACTATTTATGCTACAAATTGCTTTTTTCCTCAGCTTACTCCTTGTCTTCCAGTTCTCCTAGGGCTTAAATATTTCATTTTAATCATGCTTTGCCTCTTATATATTCAATACATTTTGTCTTTTGGCAGATTGTGCCTGCAGTTTCTGTATTTGGTTCATCGTGGAAGGATTGGCAACGCATATTTGCAAACACAAAGTTAGTTTCCAATCACTAGTTTTTTGGCTGTTAAAGTTGGCCAACGGCTTATGTTTTTGCTTTATCACTAACGGGGATGGATATTTGTCGATGGAAACTAGTATTCTGTTAGTTATCCATTGGGTCAATTTCATTGATTTATGTGCTGACGCAATATCTAAAATATTCTCTTGTAGGCCAATTGGATCTTTAGGTTTTATAATTTACCTACCGGCACATGGAGCCATCATTGGAGCTTGGCTTGGGGCTTTGCCAATGCCGCTTGATTGGGAAAGATCGTGGCAGGTAGTACATCCATCCTTTTTTATTCCTAGTTTACTACTTCAAGCATTTACAGGTTGATAGTTGATTAGTGTTAGCGATCATCACTCTTTAGACCACTGTGTCCGACTTAACTGCAGATATGAAAGTGATCAGTTCTGATTGAGAAAAGGGCCAAAGAATCTAACTATTTATTCTTAGGATTAGGCTAGTGCCCTTGCACCAGTTTGGCATTGATCTTGGTGCTTTTTGTGAACTTTGCACAGCGAATTTTACACAATGGATTGATTCATGAGTCCAGATAAGGGTGAGATAATCAATTAGCCATGGCAAAAAACCTGGTATTTGTGCTAATCCTTGAAATAGTTTGAAGACAGCAATTCGTAGGCAAATATATCACTTCCTCGAGCGATGACTTCATGGAATGGATCATGAGGTTGAGATGCTTTTGGAACTTGCTTCTTCAATTTATTTGTATCAAGTAACTTTAAAATCTTGGTCTGCAATATAGAGCATTAAATTGTTGTGACACTGTTTATGTGGTTTATTGTTTGGATTATCCTTTGTCGATTAGTATATTTTAAAGGTTTGATAGATGTTTACTCTCAACTTGTATGTTCTCAAACCGAATAGTTTAGTTGGAGTTGCTCCATTTATTTGTGGTGGTGTTATATCTTTTTATTGAGGTTTGAAATATTTATATGTCGTGATGTAGGAATGGCCTATTTGTGTGAGTTATGGAGCGATGGCTGGGTACCTAGTTGCCATGGTGGCCTCATCTAGCCTTATCCTCGCACGTGCCAGATTTCAGCATGTCAAAGTCAACCGAGACTAACGAGCAACTCTTCCTTCGATTATTTCTACCTTGAAAAACAAACAATCAAACAAACAAAGTAACTGGATGCATTTCTGGACATGGCCTTTGACCGGAAACTCCACTCAAAACTTATCTGCTTTTAATTAAAACTGAACAAACCACAAACGTCGTCCTATTAGGACGGGATGCAACCTAAGACTAGGTTTTTTTGGGTCGTTAGGGTGTGTGCTTAAATTCGTTATCAGCCCATTCCACGTGGATTAGACCATCATATAGAAATATAAAAATAAAATGCAAAATAATGATAGGCGGGGCCCACGTGGCAAAATAAAGGAGGCCAACTGTTGACATAAAATGCTTCACCCGGAATGCAACCAATCTAAACCGTCCAAACAAATCCAATAGCGTAAAAAATATGACCGAATATCATCTCTCTCTCTGCTGAGCGACCAAATCACAAGAATATAGGCTATAGCTGAGATGCCCACAAACAAAAATATCCCATTCCATCCCCCAACAATTTTTTCATCTCTGTGTGTCTCTAAGAAAGCTTCTTCTTCCTTGAAAATCGGACTTGGAGTTGAAGGTTTTGTTCTCTCTTCCTCTCTTCTTCTTCTTCTTTCATGGAAAACCAAAACCAGATTAGGGAAAGGAAGACGGTGGATGGAGCTTTGGTAGGGTTCTCTCCGGTCTCTTCCACTCGGATTTTTTGGAAATCTCGAAAGAGATCAGGTAGTATCCATCGTCTCTCTCTCTCTGGGTCGCTGTTTTTGTGACATTTATATGATTCTGAAGACAGACCTCACCTCACCGACCCTTATCCTCCTTGAACTTCTTGTGTTATACTCTGTATAATTCAATTCTCATCGTGATTGTTGCTTGTTATAGCAAGATCTTTACGTACGGCTGTTTTTGGTCCAGTTTCTTATTAGAGTTCTGCCGCTGTAGAGATTCTCCATGGCGTGCTCTTTCTGATTGCTTTTAACTCCCCCGGTCACCTCCCTCCCTGAAAAAAATAGTCAAATTCGTCAAAAAGTTAACGATGGATTATTAATCTGAGCTATAAATTTTTTTCGGAAAAAATCCTATGTAAACTTCTTTTTAATTATTCATCTTTTAATTATATTAAATTATTATCATCAAAGAATTCATCTACCTCAGGTCCACAACCATCTGTCATCTGTGTTGGGGGAAGGGGTGGTTGAAGCTCGAGAGAAACGTAAAAGTAAAAGTTAAAACAGAACGAGTTGCTGACTTTCCACCTCGTAAATATACTATAATCGTTAAGATGAAATGGTTTTTTTGAATAAAATATTATTTTTTTGAATATTATTATTTTTTTTAAATTTTAGAAAGTTAAATTGTGTACTAATTTTATATAAAAATTTTAAAAAATTATAATAAAGAGATAAAGATTAGATAGATTGAGAGTGATGAACAAGCCCCCTCTCGTAAAGAGAACTGCTACGTGCATTTTAGAGTGATCAAGTTTTACATATTTTTATTTAAAAAAAATAAAATTTATTATTAAAAAATAATTTATTATGCCTAAAATTTGTATATTTGCTTTTTTTAAAAAAAATGCACGGACTTGCTTAATACAAATATTTATCATTTTCCATGGGTCGTCGTCACCTTCGCCTTCTATGAATGGAACATGTGTTGCAGAAGTTTTCTTCTTAGTATTATTGTATTACATGGGTTGTGCATTTTGCCCTCTCAAATAAAAGCCATTTCTTCTTTTGAGCTCTTTTATTGATGATCCGTCACGTTTTTAGTACAAGCTTTTCTATATTCCAGTTTAGTCAGGGAAAACTACAGTTAACTGAGGATAAAGGGACACAGTATTTCATCCAGTGACTCCTAAAACCAAGTGAAGGGGCTGGTTCGTTTTTGCAAATCGGGAGACATTGATGAGCATTTTATTTTTGTTGTGCTTTACCAAATGGGTAAAAAAAACTCTACATTTATAGTGGATATGCTATTATTCTCCTTGTTTAGAACCACACAATTTTCAGCCTATTTTTAGTAATAGATGTAGTGGAGAGATTTGCTATAGCCACATTAACTTATAGTGGCAATAGAGGTTGTGGACTTGTGGCCAATGACAATGTGACATGCATAAAGCAGGTTGTTTGTACGAATTGCAAATAAAAATGTGGTGTCATTGAGTAATGTTATATACAATTATAATTTGTGCAAGTTGCACTCTTTAATTGGAGTTTGCTATCAAATTTTTTTTTATGTGGATGCCAAATTTACTTACTTTTTTCAAAGTGAGTGTGCAAAACTTGCACAATCTAAAATTACAAATATCATTTATCTGATCTAAGTAATAACATTTGGATCCGAATGGTGAGTGAGTATGACTCTCTTATTGATCTCATTGAGAATGCCTGAGAGAAGTTGCGGTGCTGATGAATGCATATGCTAGCTAATATGTATGGTGCCCGCGCTTGACTCTTTTATTTTTCATGAATCCTTTACCCCTTTTCTTATGTTTTGATGTAATGCTAGGCTGGTGTCTTATGTAATGAGTCCGGCTTCATTCCAGTCATAAAAACACCATCTCCTGTCAAGTTGTGGAATGTTATGAAAGCATCGTTCATGTGAAATTGAATACATCTAAATGGAGATGTCCAGTTATAAAAAGAAAAACTCTACTTATCATCTCCTATACCACACACCAACATGTAATTTGTTATTTTTACCTTTCTATTTAAACATACACATATTAATATGTAAATATATGTATTTAAATAGAATGACAAAAATGACAAAAATGACAAATCACATATTAGTTTGTGGTGTTGGAATGGTAAGTAGTATTTCTCGTTATTTTTATACTGAAGCCAGACTCATTATGTAATATTACATTACTTATGGTAATATATACTCGTCCTTGATATAGACATTGTGCTGAACATTTTGGGATCCGCATGTTCACAAACATATGTATTTTTATATGGTGCTGAAGTGCCTATTGAGTCTAAAACCCAATTCTTTGGAGCAAAACGTATGATTCCCAAGGATGTAGTTTTATATTACTTTAGAGTCTTCAATTGAAGGACTCTGTACCTAACTCTGTTGCTACCATGCCTAAATGTTTCACACCTTTCCTGTGCTTCTTAAGTTATTTGGGCTACTGAAAAACATCAATTTGTTGAGTCGTGTCAAATTAGCATTAACAAGATGAGTTATTGGGAGATTAGTGAATCATGTACTGAATTGATGAAGTATTTGATTTTTTGTTCAACAGTGCACTTGCATTGCAATCTCCTCTTGGCGTTTTGTCTTGCATACTTTTTATTCATATGCGAAGTAATGCACTTAAATGTGAAGCATACAGAACTAAAAGTGAGATTAGAATAAAAATTGACTTTTATGTTGACTATATATATTGTGTTCATACAGGGGGGATCCAAGTAGAAAAGCGTTTGCTGCATTTTGGGGGTTGACAAAACTTTTCAACCATCACCAGTATTTAGGTCGTAGAGTTGATAGTAATGTAGGTGAACAATCGAGGATTCATAATTTGAAAAGGGCTTATCATTCAAGTTTTTACACATGGTGATAAAATCATTGGTAAAATGACAAAAGAGGATCAAGTTTTGCCTTGAACAAGAGTGGATTTTTCAGTTTCAAGCACCAATATATGTATAGATGAACTTATGCATACTTAGGTTATATCTTACATGTTGGCATTTCCAGCAAACCAAATTTTCGTTGGATGCAATCTCCACCCATGCATTGGCAATTTTCCTGTATATGAACAACGCTGCATAGTAGAAATGGCATGAAGGACATTGCCTACCTTATCATGTTTGATACTTTGTTAGTGAATAAATATACAGCGTGTCTGAGTTTGTTGGAACTAGAATAGTAACTTGTTTCCAACAGCTAGCGGGAGGAATTTAGACGAGGTAACAGAAGACAATGCTAATGAAACACCCAACAAGCAGGGAGGAGAGCCTATGACTGAAGAGAAGACGCAGGACCCTACTGCAATTGCTGATATCTCTGAGCGTCGAAAGGCTCTGTTTGAACCTTTAGAGCCTATAACCAATATAAATGGCCGAAGACCATCAGCTGAGTCATTACTCCCGCCACCAGATTTTGACTCTGCAAACTATCCCCGAGGTTGGCTGATTGGGAAGAAGAGAAAACTTGTCAATGTGGATGTTGTCGAGAGCATGCGGAAGATTGCTATCCAGGAAATGAACAGGAAGGTGCTATTCCCAAAACCCTCTCCTTTTATGATCACAGGCTGCATGAAAATCGACATATACAGATTACAGAGAGAGAGAGAGAGAGAGAGAGAGATGTGTGTGTGTGTGGGGGTGTTATGCCTTTTGCATAACAAAATGAACCATATTTTGGTTATACGTGCAGGACCGGGAGATTGATGGCCTGAATCAGCAATTGGAAGAGGATTCTCAGTGCCTAGAGCACCTGCAGCTCCAACTTGTGCAAGAACGAAGCAAACGTGCAGAGGTCGAGAGAGAAAATGGAATGCTGCAAGAGCAGATATCCATGTTGATGAACATGTTGCAGGACGAGTCAATGGGGGATGAAGGCGCAGAGGAACCATAGTGGTCGGTTGCTTGGTTTGCTTGTTTTTTGTTTTTTTCCTTTTTTTTTTTTTTGTTGGTAGCATACTCGAAAATAGTTTAATTGCAATCATGCAAAAACATCTTATATATAATATAGCATAGGTTGTTGGCACTGGTTGTATATTAGATATATTCCATTTATTTGTAACAAGTTCTATTTGTTTGTAACAAGTTTCAATCTCATATATTTTTGCATATTCGTGTGCTTCATTTGTTAATCTAACAATATTTAGCAAAATGAAAATAGCTGTGTCGAGTATGCCAGCTCATCATGGAGGAACACTCACTGACACTCGCAAGACCAAACAGCATCATCTTCTCCATAGGATGGAACTCTCAAAATATTCATGCTTCTTATAAGATGGCAATAATCGAGCATCACTATCTAACCTTGATTATCAGAATCTTCTGGCAAGCTAAACGAAAACTTTGGGAGGGATGCTATCCTTGGAAGATTAAGCAGCAGCTCTGCAAACAGAGTCCTCCCTCGACTTGGCTGGTACCTGTTTGCAGCCACAAACACCATTGGACTCACCCCTCAAGTGTTGGAGATTTCTCTACAGGCTTATTTTCATGTGCTATTGCAGCAATCACCATTTTCATCAACATCTTCATCACGTTCAGCCTTCAAGTTGAGTGCAGTTTCAGCTTTCAAGGATCTTTCTGCAGAAGGCGGGAAAGAGTATTGACCCTTAACATGAGTGACTGCTCATCAGAAGCCGATGTTAATTGTGAGTCGATAAACAAGTACTAGGTAGAAACTTCGAACGCTAGCCTTCAATGCTCCTTATTTCTTCAAATACTGCATGAGTGTCCACCAATAAAAGACAGTAATTAGACTAGAACAAGGTGGCGTCGTCCGTGTAAAAAATTAAACAAAAAAATAATAATATTCTTAAGATGGTTTGATGTTATGAAAGGGCCACCCTGAGGAACTTATTCAATAATAACATAGCAAAAGAAGCCCCTATAGATCTGGACGGCATACAAAAATAACAGCAAACATTGAGTGACATCCATCTGCTACCAAACCCACCAGACAATATATCAACCAAAAGAGATCCGAATCACTCATTTATTACTTGTCATCCTATTAGCCTTGTTCATACCATCATAGATGGATTTCTAGAGATACACTCCCATTAATGGAAAAAGCATGCAGTTATCATCCCATTAGGTTCTAATAGTACAGGAAGAAGAATGTGGGGGTATGTTAGCTATAATTTTTTTTAATATGAATCGACTTTCCAAGCTCACAATTTTACCTGAGCTGAGAGAAGTTTCTTGGGAAAATTTTTCAGGAGCTCTACCAATGAAATCTTTTTCATTTCCTGGGAAAAGTTCATTTTCATCTTGGAGGCCTACTGGGCTTAGAAACTTATTTACTAGGGAAAAGCAACTGATTTAATTGGTTTTGGATAAATGTGATTGCCGAGTAATATGACAATATCATTGTAATTTGTTTCACGTTGAGAAAATCCTGAGTCTAAATAATTGGATATCTATAAGCAGAACTCTTTTGGAATGCAAACTACCCCTAAAATGCAGAATTGGGCAGACAGAGACGGGAATTAAAGCAATCAATTTGTCGTCTTTAGTATTTTGTGGAAATTTTCTGCCATCTAAAAGAATCCAACTGATATGCACGGATAGTGCTGTTTTCTATCTAGTGAATATCCCAAAAGTGCATCTTTCATTCTGTCCTCCAAGTAGAATTCCTGTCCTAGAAAACTAACCAAACTCATGAATGGCCTTAGACACATCACACAAGTTGCAGAATTGCTCTAGATAGAGCATTAAAATGTCAATTGCATTTCTCAATCTCTGTGAGTGTGAACACACAAATGTCAACTGCATCAGTGTTGGTATGTGTGCAATATATTGCCGGCGACAACAAAATTGTATCCACCAATCTTTTGCATTGGTTCTTTTAGTGTCATCTCCGTGGGTATTCCACTTTAGTTGAGCAAAAGTCTACGCATCATGGTAGCAACCATGATGAGAAAGATAGGGGTATTCTTCTAGTCCTCTTTACAAATCATTGCCTCCATTGAATGCGTCTTTCCAAAGGCTTTATTAAAACCTTCTGAAGACTTCCCTCCTATGCCCTGAACCACCTCTGCTCTCTCCCAGCGTCCAGTTGCCAACTCTTCTGCTAATTCCATAAGCAGATTATGATATGAAGCAGTGTGCAGGAAGGAAAAAAATAGAGGAGACTTCCTTAAAAGGTAATATTATCAGGCACTTCCAACATGCCCATCTCAAAATTCTTCATAAAATCCTTGTTTCTCCTGTTACTACAACATTTGACTTTGTCTTCTGATAATAGAATCTTAGGCCATCACAATCCCCCTCATCACTCTTTGATTTCAGATAAGGCTGCTCTGTTGGCATTCAAAAAGACCATACTACTCGATCCAAATTCCACCCTTGCAAACTGGGATGAGGCTGTTGAGGTGTGCAACTTCACAGGTGTGAGATGTAACAAACATCATCACCGTGTATCACAACTCATACTGGAAGATACTGAACTTGTAGGGAAGCTTTCACCCTTCATTTCCAATCTCACCGGCCTTCGTATCTTAACAATTGTCGGCAATCACTTCTCGGGCAACATTCCACCTGAACTTTCCTCCCTTAGACGTCTCCGCAGTCTCATGCTTGAGAGGAACAATCTACATGGTTCAATACCATCCTCCTTTGCCCTTCCATCCGAACTTGAGGTACTACAAATTTTCCAAAACAATATAAGCGGTAAACTTTCACCAGTCCTCTTCTCCAATTGCTCTTCGTTGAAAAACATAGATTTGTCCGAAAACTTCCTCACAGGCACAATTCCGGAAGATATTGGAAACTGTTCACGTCTATGGAACCTCTATTTGTACAATAACAATTTTACTGGACAACTTCCTTTCTCTTTAACCAATCTTAAGTTATCCGAACTAGATGTGGAGAATAATCTTCTCTCTGGCGTACTGCCTTCAGAGATTGTGAGGAACCTACCTGAACTTCAATATCTTCATTTATCATATAATAATATGGAAAGTCACGACGACAACACCAATCTTGTTCCATTCTTCAATGCCCTTGGAAACTGCACTCATCTAAAGGAGATTGAACTCTTTGGCATTGGCCTTGGGGGGCAGTTGCCTAGTTCCATTGGTCAACTTGGTGTCAATCTAACAGCTCTGTCACTACAAGAAAACAAAATCTTTGGATCAATTCCTCTGGAGTTGGCAAATCTTTCAAAGCTTGAAAACCTGAACTTGGCATTCAATCTTCTAAGTGGAATCGATGCAGAAGAGATAGGTCGATTGTCAAGATTGGAACAACTTTTGGTGTCACATAATGTCTTCACCGGTGCAATTCCTTCAAACCTAACCAAGCTTGTTCACCTGGGTCTGCTAGACCTATCACACAATAGGTTCTCTGGTGAAATCCCGGCTACTTTAGGAAATTTGGTTCGATTATCTTCTCTGTTTCTGAATAACAACCTTCTTTCAGGAGCAATACCTCCAACTTTGGGAAACTGCACAAATATTTACAAGCTTGATTTATCACATAACAGATTGACAGGCAACATCCCTCCAGTGGTTGCAAGTATGCGTGAGATCAGAATTTTTATAAATCTTTCACATAATCACCTTGAAGGGCCTTTGCCAATCGAGCTTAGCACGTTGCAAAATGTGCAAGAGATGGATCTCTCATCCAACAGATTTACAGGAAGTATCTTCTCTCAGATATCGAGCTGCATTTCATTGATGAAGATCAATTTCTCAAACAACTCTCTTGAAGAGAATCTTCCAGAATCCATAGGGAAACTAAGATACCTGGAGTCTCTTGACGTTTCACTAAACCACTTATCTGGGACAATCCCAAAAAGCCTCAATAATATTCAATCACTAACCTTTATAAATCTCTCCCATAACAACTTCGAAGGAATGATTCCCACTGGTGGAATCTTTGACACAGTAACATCTATGTCATTCTTGGAGAATCGCCAACTCTGCAGAAATATTTCTGGCAAACTTATTGGCATCCCAATTTGCAGTAGAAATAATTTGTTTCATTCGACTGTGTTCTTAATTATATTTGTCCTAGTGATATTCATATCAGTATTTTTATCCACTATATGTTGTGTGATTGGGATTCGGCGCATTAGAGCGATTATTCACACTCGGACAACTGAAACAGTCAGAAAACCAACTCCAGTAGAACCGATCCACAATTTCCCAAGAATTACCTATAAAGAACTATCAGATGCAACTGCAGGCTTCGATGGTCAGAGACTAGTTGGGTCAGGTAGCTATGGACGTGTCTATAGGGGAGTTCTTCTAGATGGAACGACAATTGCAGTTAAGGTGTTACATGTGCAATCTGGAAACTCAACAAAGAGCTTTAGTCGAGAGTGTCAAGTCTTAAAGAGGATCCGTCACAGGAACCTGATAAGGATTATAACAGCATGCAGTTTACCTGATTTTAAGGCTCTTGTTCTTCCTTACATGGTCAATGGGAGCTTGGATAGCTATCTTTATCCGCACTCAGACACAGGTTTGGTTTCAAGTTCTTCAGATTTGAGTCTTCTCCAGAGATTGAACATTTGCAGTGATATTGCTGAAGGGATGGCCTATTTGCATCATCACTCTCCAGTCAGAGTCATACACTGTGATCTAAAACCAAGTAATATTCTTCTCAACGATGAAATGACAGCTCTAGTATCTGATTTTGGGATCGCGAAGTTGGTTATGACAGCAGGAGGGGGAAATAGTGGAGCTGTTGAAACGGAAAACTCTACTGCAAATATGTTACATGGATCTGTTGGATACATTGCACCAGGTACAGATTTCTCCCTTACCTTCTGCATCTAGAAAAGAAATAAATGAAAGACGATGAATTTCTATGAACTGAATTGAGATTAATGTGAATTGATACTTATATTGGAGCCCATATAAATTCGTTGTTAACAGAAAAAGGGCTTACTTACACATTTCTAGAGACATTTTGAAGAACTACAGAAGTTTATAAACTTGATTCAACTATGTCATGCATTACAGCATTAACAACAACAACATCCAATCTAATATGTTTAAGCCACCTGCATTGGGCATATTGTGTGAATTCTTATCCCTTTAATCACCATAGACTCACATAATTACAACTGAACTCCACATGTCTTGTTCATCTACACTAAAATTTGTTGTGCACTTTTTACCTTCTACACATTTGTACATTTGTTAAGATTTTGAGAGCACAAACTTTTGTCATATTTTAAAACCTCCTAATGCAGAGTATGGGTTTGGATCTACTGCATCCACAAAAGGCGATGTCTACAGCTTTGGCATTATTGTGCTTGAGATGGTAACTAGAAGAAGACCAACAGATGACATGTTTGTTGGCGGGCTAAGTCTGCACAAATGGGTGAAGAGTCACTTCCATGAAAGGGTGGAAAGAGTGATAGACACTTCTTTGGTGAGAGCATCAAGAGATCAAGCCCCTGAAGTGAAGAAAATGTGGGAAGTTGCAATTGGAGAGTTAATTGAACTAGGTATCCTTTGCACACAGGATTCCCCATCTACTAGACCTACAATGCTTGATGCAGCCGATGACTTAGATCGGCTCAAGAGATACCTTGGTGGGGATACTACAGTAACTTTCACCTCTTCTCTAGGAATTTCATCTTCCGCTCTAAGCGATGACTAACAGTTTATCCTATTGTTGTACATGCATCAAAATGCTATCTAATTCATATTAATGGTAAAATCTTAATGAGGATGTAAATTGTAATTTTGTTTAATTATTCAACGTGGGAGCCAAGTGAGAGTGCTTTTATTGGAAAAACAAGTTGTCATCCCTTTTTAATGGCAAACAGAGATATGTTTCTTTTCATATTAATGACAGCATATTACCCCCAAAGCTTGAAAGTGGATAACAAGAACAATAAGGAATAGGCAGTCGTGTGATCCATTACAATGACCTCTGACTATTTTAGTTAGTGCACTTTGAAACAAGTTTTCCTTTTGATGATTATGTAGTTCCAGAGTATCCGTTAGGCAAAAAACAGAGAATAAGGAAGAGAAACCCTTTGTAGTTGCAATTGGCAATGTCATTGCAGTTTATCCACTCGAATATTATCACATTTTCCCTGGAAAATGCTACTTATGGATTATGACAATTGCAAAATAACAAGTTCTTCCTATTGTTAGTATATGAAATACGTACAGGCGTACCTTTTATTATATTTCTCACAAAGTATAAATGAGGCACCAAGGCAAAGACATAAATTAAGGCAGAAATACATTAGATGAATCAATAGATAATGACAAAAAGGTGTAGTGATGGTAACATATGATGCAAACTGCAATTCAGTTCATAGTGTCACAGAAAAGTCTCCTTACCAGTAGACATGACAAAAGTAACTCTTTTAAGATTATGAAAATGATAGCACGGATAATTGAACAAGTAATGATAATGGTACCCACTTTTATGATATCATTATGGATGCAATTACCAACACTTGAGATGAAAAATAATCGCACTTGTACTTCTAGATGCCCATTCATGTTGCCAAACTACCTGTCAACCAAATGCTCTAAAGAAGTTTAGTGCACTGAGGATGTGAAATTGCCTCGTTCTGTAGCAAGATTTTCCAGAATAGTTCTACAGGTTTAGCGTCCTAAGCAATTTCAATTCCAGCTCACTGTTGATTTTCGCTTGACAGTGGTATTTTCATCCCATTGCATGTTCATCAAATAATTCCAACTCTCAAGGGCAGCATCATCTCCAAGTTTACCCTGATTTGCATTATCTTTCCCCCATTAATTCATATGCAATACCTCTCAAGAACATTTTAAAAAAGAACTGTAAGGTTTTGTGGGGTTTGGGATCTTCAGATGGCGATAAAGATGTCTGTGGCCCGTTCAGAGTGGATTTATATGTGATTGGAACTGGAACACAAATCTCATTTTCCTTACAGATCTGTGTAACTATATTTTCTCTCCTCTCCTAATTCTCAGGTCATCACGATCATGTTCCTTTCACCATTAAAGTTTTGCCATTAAAGTTTGGTCATCCCACCACTTCATCTTTCATATTTTCGAATATAAAAAGGCCACTAATGAAAAGGGTGCTATTCAGAGTCCACTGCAGTGGTCAGAAAAACCACATCTCTATAATTATGAGTCCTGGAGACAACTTGCCCTCTAAAACAAAAAATGGAAAATCATCCTATGCTGACCTAATTTACCCATGTTCAAGAAGATTCTTGTGCATCACCTAATTTACCCATGTTCAAGATGATATGCTCATTATGTGCGAGGCTGATCAAGGCCAGTTGAGGACTGTGAAGGCACTGTTGCTGTGTTTTGAAGCAGTGTCTGGTTTAAAAGTGAATTATGATAAATCCGAGTTGGTACCAATTGGGGAAATTCAGGATATAGGGGTGCTGGTTGATATACTGGGTTGTAAGATAGCGTCTCTTCCTATGACTTATCTAGGATTGCCGCTGGGTATAGCGTCGAGGGCACGCACAATTTGGGATATAGTGATTGAAAAAGTAGAGAGGAGACTAGCAGGGTGGAAGAGAATGTATTTGTCTAAAGGGGGCCGGATCACATTAATCAAAAGTACACTTTCAAATCTACCCACCTACTTTCTATCATTATTCCCTTTACCGGCAAGTGTGGCGGGTCGACTCGAGAAATTACAGAGAGAGTTTCTGTGGGGGGGCTTAGGAGAGGAGTTCAAATTCCACCTAGTTAAATGGGAGATGGTATGTCGTCCTATCTCCAATGGAGGTTTGGGTGTCAGAAATTTGAGGTTGTTTAACCGGGTATTACTTGGCAAATGGTTGTGGCGATATACTAAGGAACCAGAAGCCTTATGGAAGACTATGATC
Organism: Juglans regia; assembly: GCF_001411555.2. Taxonomy (NCBI): domain Eukaryota; kingdom Viridiplantae; phylum Streptophyta; class Magnoliopsida; order Fagales; family Juglandaceae; genus Juglans; species Juglans regia. The sequence goes on along the minus strand of NC_049912.1, from coordinate 28,411,144 downwards.
GAGAGCAAATATGGTGTTTTAGGGAAGGGGTGGTGTACTAGAGAAGTTGGAGGAGCTCCTGGAATGGAGCTATGGAAACATATTAGAAGAGGATGGGTAGTCTTCCATCGTCACACTAGATTGCAATTAGGGACAGGTTCTAAGATCAGATTTTGGAAGGATGCTTGGTGTAATAACAGTGTTCTACAAGATCTGTTTCCGTCTCTTTTCTTGATTGCAAGTACCAAAGATGCCACAGTGGCGGAGGTTATGGAAGTCTCAGGTGGAAACATCCATTGGAATATCAATTTCAACCGAGCGGCACAGGATTGGGAGATGGAGAGTTTTGTTGATTTTTATAGCCTCCTTTATTCTGTTCGTCCAAACATCCAGCAGGAAGATGGGTTGTGGTGGTGTCTTGCAAGGAATGGGGTGTTTTCTGTTCGCTCTTTTTATAAGGTTCTCACACAAGTTTCAGAGATACAGTTTCCCTAGAAAAGGCTTTGGCGTCATAAGGCTCCTCCCAAAGCCTCTTTCTTTGTGTGGACAGTATCGCTGGGTAAGATTCTCACTACGGATAATCTAAGAAATAGGAGGATTATTATTGCAGACTGGTGTTGTATGTGTAAAAGCGGGAGTGAGTCGGTAAATCATTTACTTTTACACTGTGAGATAGCCAGGACTCTTTGGGACGAGGTGTTTAAAAAAATGGAGTTAATGTGGGTTATGCCGCAAACAGTTTTGGAGGTATTGGCATGCTGGGCTTCGATTCATGGGGTGAGATAGATCAAAGCAGTTTGGAAGATGATCCCTATCTGTATTATGTGGTGTCTATGGCAAGAGCGCAATGAGAGAACATTTGAGGACAAAGAGAGAACTTTAGAGGAGCTTAAACTGTTTTTCTTTAGGACTCTTTATACTTGAGCCATAGACTTTAATGGCATGAACCTTCATGTTTTCCTAGTTTCTAATGTGCCTACATAATTAGGGCATTTTCTCTGTATTCGACATTTGGTATATTAATAAATTCTTGTTTTACTTGTCAAAAAAAAATCTTCAGCAAGAAGATTTCATTAAATCAAGATGGCTATAACTTTGTCTTGACGCCCACTTGCTAAAGAAACCAGACAAAACATTAACGATAAACAATTGAAAAGAACTAAAATGGGTGATTGTCTACATCAAGAGCATGTTAATCCATAGATTTGAGCTTGCGAAGGATATCTTCGACGATATCAAATTTGATCATGGATGCTACAGATACGGAATATCCGCAGCTTTGAGCAATGGTCAGGAAGCAGACAAAATCATTGCAGATTTGAAGATGACATTGAAAAATCAGAACTTTTGGTCAAGAGTGGTAAACTGAATAAAAAAGCAGAATTGTATAGGGTGCTTAAATTTTTATTTTATTTTATTTATTTATAGAGGATGTAAAGGATTGGCTCACGATGTCACGAACAAGATGGCCAAGATGTATATCTCAGGTATCGATACGTTACATGATTTTTGCGTACGGATCATAACTGTCGCAGGATAGAAACGCTACTCCAAATAAATCTACAAATCGTCCAAAGACAAACCAATTGTTCACAAGAAAATAAAATTAGACTGGGAAAATTAACTATTGAGTCATAATTCCAGAATCCTGTTGTAGGCAAGTGGGTCGCAATAGCGAGGAATGCACTGTAAATGACTGGATTGAGGTTGTCATGAGTGGCATCCCACCCCCATGTTGCGCTTAGAATTCTATCCTCCAAAGCAGAAGACTGCAAATCTATTGTGTCAACCAGACATGCTCGTATTAAGAAAAGTGGGGAAAAGCTGCTTCTTTGCAATCAGATTCTCCTCAAGACTGTATGAAAAGAGAATTGAGAAGTGGAAAGGCCGTCTGACAGCAAGAAATGGGAGTAGGGGGAATAAGGGAATGAAACGAGGTAGGTTTAAAGCCCATGTGAAAGCAAACAAAGCCAAACTAAAATGGGTAACATCAAACAGATCAGATCAAGGAAAAGGATATCTTTCTCACGGTAATTCCATCAAACAAATCGAGACCAACTGGACATTACATTTACAAAAAGTCGGATCGAAGCATAGAACCGATGATTTTACCTTCACCGATTTGGTTGCCCTGGAAGGACGGTGCTCCTGGCGGGTACTTCGAACGACGAGAGGACAGGCCGCTTAAAGTCACATATCTGGTGGCTGGGGGATGAAAAAATGACAGAAGGGAGGTCTTGGGCCGAGGTGGCCGCACCAGCTGGTTTCTTCGGTGGCTGCAGATGAAGATGGGAAAGAGGAATACGGGAGCAAGGGTTGCCGAGGAAAATTAGTAAAAAGACGAAAGGAACCGTGCATCACCGTGAAGTTAACACGCACCCCCCCTGTTTTCTAGATGTTCCTATTCACGTTTCTCATTTTTAGGATGTTGCCCATGAGGAATTTCGAACAGAAATATGATGAATTAGTATACCGTTTAGTACTTCAACCTCGTTTCAAAGGACTTGCGAAGAAATAAGCACCTAAGGCATTCATAGCAACATATATTCAAACAAAGAACAGAAATTGAAGCTGTTATGAATGAAGATAGAAAAACTGCAGTATTTCAATATTTACTCGGAAAAAAAAAAAAAAACTAAAACTTTACATTACATAATAAATATGCAAGTGTTCTCTTTTTCCTTTCTTTTTTTGTTTCCATAATTGTATTTGCCTCGAACCTCACCAAAGTCCAAACACTGATTTATTGAGAAAGCAGTCAGGCATAAGCCAAAACAGAGTGTAGCATGACAGCAGATACCAGAAACAAGCTTTTGAATTTGAAGCCTCAGTCAACCTCTTCGATTGTAGGCCCGACTCCGGAACCAGCAGGTGAAGCCTTGTCATGTCCACCTCTGGGCATCTCACCCCCACCAGCGGCCTGATACATCTTCGCAATGATGGGGTTGCATAAGGCCTCCAACTCTTTCAACTTTTCCTCAAACTCCTCGACTTCAGCCAATTGGTTCCTGTCCAGCCAATCGATCGTCTCATTAACGGCCTTCTCCATCTTCTGCTTGTCGGCTGGATCTAATTTCCCACCCAATTTCTCGTCCCTCACCGTACTCTTCATGTTGTACGCGTAATTTTCCAGTGAATTCTTTGCCTCCACCTTCTTCTTCACCTCCTCATCCTCCGCCTTGTACTTCTCTGCCTCTTGCACCAACCTCTCAATCTCTTCCTTGCTCAGCCTTCCTTTGTCGTTGGTAATGGTAATCTTGTTCTTCACTCCTGCAGTCTTGTCCTCAGCAGAAACATTTAATATACCATTCGCGTCAATGTCGAAGCACACGTTGATCTGAGGAACGCCTCTTGGAGCCGGCGGAATGCCCGTAAGCTCGAATTTTCCGAGAAGGTTGTTGTCCTTGGTTTTAGCCCTCTCACCTTCGTACACCTGAATTAGCACTCCTGGCTGATTATCTGAATAGGTCGAGAAAATTTGCTCCTTTTTAGTAGGAATCGTTGTGTTCCTTGGAATCAAGACTGTCATTACACCTCCGGCGGTCTCAATACCAAGGCTGAGAGGGGTGACATCGAGCAAGAGCAAGTCTTGGACCTTCTCATTACCCTCACCGCTCAGAATTGCGGCTTGAACGGCAGCCCCATAAGCGACGGCCTCATCGGGGTTTATGCTTTTGCAGAGTTCCTTGCCGTTAAAGAAATCCTGCAGAAGTTGCTGGACTTTGGGAATCCTCGTCGACCCGCCAACGAGAACAACCTCATGAACCAGACTCTTGTCAATCTTCGCGTCTCGGAGACACTTCTCCACCGGTTCCATACACTTTCTGAACAAATCCATGTTCAATTCCTCAAATCTCGCCCTCGTAATAGTAGCATAGAAATCAATACCTTCAAAGAGGGAATCGATCTCAATAGTTGTCTGAGAGGTCGAAGAAAGAGTCCTCTTCGCCCTTTCACACGCAGTCCTCAACCGCCTCAAAGCTCTTGCACTGCCACTAATGTCTTTCGTGTGCTTCCTCTTGAACTCTGCCACAAAGTGATTCACAAGTCTGTTATCAAAATCCTCACCACCAAGATGGGTATCACCAGCAGTGGCCTTAACTTCAAATATCCCTTCCTCGATTGACAATAGTGAAACATCGAAAGTGCCACCCCCGAGATCGAAAATAAGCACGTTCTTCTCTCCGGACCTCGACCCCTTCTTGTCAAGTCCATAAGCAATGGCAGCTGCAGTTGGCTCATTGATAATCCTCAACACATTGAGTCCCGCGATAGCGCCAGCGTCCTTGGTGGCCTGCCTCTGCGAATCGTTGAAGTAAGCCGGCACCGTGATCACCGCGTTCTTCACAATATGACCCAGGTAAGCCTCGGCAATCTCCTTCATCTTGACCAACACCATCGAAGAAATCTCTTCGGGTGCGAATTGCTTCTCTTCGCCTTTGTACTGCACCACTATCATCGGCTTTTCTCCGGGTCCTGCGACGACCTTGAAAGGCCAGTGTCTCATGTCGCTCTGGACCGTCGGGTCGGAGAATCGCCTACCAATAAGCCGCTTGGCGTCGAAGACCGTATTCTGAGGGTTCATTGCGACCTGGTTCTTGGCTGCATCGCCAATCAACCGCTCGGTATCAGTGAAAGCTACGTAGGAGGGAGTGGTTCTGTTGCCTTGGTCATTGGCTATTATCTCTACGCGGTCATTTTGCCACACGCCAACACAACTGTAAGTGGTGCCGAGATCAATGCCAATGGCCTTGCCTTCAGTCTTGGATACCATTGTGAAGAATTCAGCAAGAATGTGTGTTGGAAAGGTTGGTACCGACTGAAGAAAACAGGTCAGAAATGAATGTAGATAACTTTGACGTGAATAGTGTATAGGAATTAATGGTCTTCCTGTGCTTGTACTTGGGAACTTTCTTTCTTTTGCTGCTTTTATAATTTTGATGGATTTGACGATGCATGGTGGTGGGTTGAGGTATATATACGGGTGCGAGAGAAGGGTGAAGAAGAATCGAGATTCGAGAGGAGAGTGGAAAGGTAAGAGAAGCTCGGAGAAGAGAAAGGGACCACCCAGAGATTTCTGGAGGTTTGGCAGAATCTTAAACTAGTCTCTGGATCAATTTCTTTACACGGTTTTGATAAATAATTTATTATCGATACTCGTAGATATAGGCCATGGATTAAGGATCCATATCATCATTGTGAAGTTCCGACGTAGATTCGCGATTGTTCTTTAATATAAATAGCTCTTCATTCTTATCACATATCGTGCACTATATTTTTTTTTTAATTTTTTTAATTTTATTTTTTTAAAATTAATTAAATTCTTCTATTTATTATTCATATACCATATATTTGATAAGAGAAAAAAAATTTAAAAAAAATATAGTATGTGATGTGTGAGAATGATGAATATAATTTTTTTAATATAAAAATAAGAATACTACTCATCATCCCATACCACACACCTTTATATATTTTAATATTATTATTTTTATTTTATTTTATTTTTATTAAACTAATTGAATTATTCTACTTCTCATTCATACATCACATATTTATTATAGAAAAAATTTAAAATAAATATTAAAATAAATGTGATAAGTGATGTGTAAAGATAATAAGTGGAATTATTAAAAAAGACAAGACTTGTGAATTGATTGCCATAAATTAGATACGAGGAATATTTATCACCTTACATTTATTTTATAATAAGAATAGTTTTACGATCTAATATAGTATATCAACTCACGTTAATCTTTAAATTTATTTTTATATAATCTTTTTATAACTAAAATATTTATGTATTGCAAATAACAAAACGATATCTCTCTTATGACGTAATTTAATATAATACATCATATTATAAAACTCTTTGTACTGAATGCATATAACATATAATATTAAGCCACATTAACGTATAAATTTTTACTTGCAAGATTTGTGCGCGTAGACCCAATGAAATTAAGAGATGCATTAATATGTGAGCGCATCGCGTAATCCACACACAATACAAATATATGATATATCTTTGTTCGATCCACCTTGCAATTCAGGTGGTGAATCAAAAGATCATCATGTCGTGACACTTGCTTAAAAAGGTTGTAAGCAGAATAAGATCATGAGGAATCTGATTCTTTTGTGAGCTGCGAATTTTACAGCAAGCACTACGAGCATTAAGCCTTTATTCCTCGCACTCGATCGCTAGATGGCTTAGTTCTGTCATCTGTCATTACCGCATAATTAATTTCATCAAGCTTTGGGGCTGAAAAAGTATGTATACTCCTTTATTTTGCACCAAAAAAACAGGGCAAATTAAAGAACCTATCTCAAATCTGACCAATACGATGATAAGTAATGACTGGTGAAGGTCTAGATTAATGCTCTACCCGTAAAAAATTCTGCACCATAACTTTTGAATCAACCTGATCATGAGTTATAATCCCAGAAAATGTCAAAAACAGAAGCCTTATTAATATGGCAACACTCAAGAGTAACTAGCACATGATGGATATGGATATTGTCTATTTCGGAATTTTAATTTAAAGAGTTTGCTCCCACTTAACGCAACCATTTTTACGTTTTCTTTTACCTTTTTCTAGATACAGTACAATAAATACCCTCTCGCCCTGTTACCCATTAGATCAGTTCATGTACCCTATCCCTATCCTAGAAACCCCAAAAAAAAAAAAATCTTCAATCCATATATATAACGTGCATGATGTGCCCAGGAAAAATGAAATTGGCAATCTTTTCATGCTTGATATTGTTGATCTCATGCACCCAAGTCCTGTCAAGCTCCGTTCTTGGAAACTTTTCAGCTTTAGAACACAAAGGCCCGATGCAAGAGCAAGAAGTAGATGTTGATGGTAAGATAATTGTGTTGTTTTGTTTTTCAATTGAAGTGCGAATCAATCCTTTGTGCTGTGAGTGTAGCCGCGTGTTAACACATTCATGCGCCTGATTTTCTACAGAAAGACTTGATATTGCTGTTAATGGAACTATATATGAGCCGGGGAAGTCGCAGAGAGGGAAGGGTGGCGGTGCAAATATCCCTCATCGACCACGCCCCGGTCAAAAGAATGCGGCGTCGACATTGTTAGCAGCACCCCCATCTTTCATCTCATCAACCTTTATAGCTTATCTAAGCTTCGGTAATTTGATCCTTGTTTCTCCCTTCAGATTGCTCTAGGCCAGGATAAAAAATTAAAAAACAAAACTGTTTTGTTATTATCGTCCTACACACGCACACACATCATCGGCCCATTTTTCCTAGCTGGTTGTGTTTGGTATGGCAGATTTCGGGTTTCCATATGAGGAATATCGATCCAGCTTGTACTCGGTGTACTGTACTGGCCGTGATTTTCAAAAATCTTGTTGTAAACCTGTAATGTTAATGAGTACTGTTTGTAAAGTATGGTATATATATAGCATATATAATTGGTGTGGAATTTGGTGATAATACTATGTTGTTATATCATCTCTAGCATCATAAATTGTCGTCACCATTATCTCCTAAATCTTGGGTTGAAAGGTACTATATACTTAGAGCATTAGCATTGGATTGGCTGTCTTATTCTTCAAATTTTAACTAATATGTAACTTTTTCAATTTTAGCTAATCATTCAAAACTTGAAGTCTATATTAGATTAGTCATCACACTCTCTATAATAATAAAATATTATTATTTATATTTTTTATTAATTTTTATTTTATTTTCATAATCTTTAATAACCTCCAACAAATCACATTCATTTTTATTTTCACAATCTAACAATCTACAATATAATAATCTCATATATATATATAGATAGTAAAATCTTATATAAATAAAAATATCATATTTATAATATAATAATCTTAAAAAATACTTTTAGACTTGTTATAGTTCTTTCCATATTTGAAAAGAAGAATAGATTTATTGTAGCTTATAATTTGGATGAAAACAATTTAGCTAATTCAATGTGGAGCAAATATGGATAATGTTTGTTAAATTTAAAGATGAAAAGGCATTTGGCTAATCCAATGCCAATGCTCTTATACATCGAAGAAACATTGAAGCAAGGAAGTCCAATCCCGGCCCCACGATGAAGGAAAGTCCATAATCCACCCCGCCCGTCTAAGGACACAGTTTATCCTTTCTATATCTTTTGTACGTTTACAGCCCCTGCTATCTATAGGTGTAGACGGATCAGCAGATGCTATTCCATCAATTAATAACTTGCACGATCTAAACGATCTATTAATAATATAAACATTATGCTTCTTATAAATTTAATATTAAATCAGAATACATTTTTTCGAAGTCCAGTACTAAAGTTTAATTAATCAACATGTCAGATTTCAGCTTAAACAAGTCTGTGACACAAATTATAACGAATAAAAAAGCACTATGGAAACAATAAAAAAACAACCACCTAAGGAAAATTTGGGGTATACCCGAAGATGAGACGCCACAATTCAGCCTGGAAGGGTTCCTCATGCTTTTTCATTCCCTCAAAACTCATAGAACAACTTTTCAAACACTTTCATATGTTCATGTTGCAGAGCAATGGCTACGGATAAGCTATTGTCAGTACTACTCGAGCTTGGTATTATAAATGACAACCCCTCGTATGGAATCCCACCAGGTCCCATGAAAATGGGTCTACCCCACCCAAAATCAGCGTCGTGGATAGGCAGCCTGATCCAGCTGGTTATGCCAAGGTTTGGACATCTAAAAGTATGAGCACCACGAACAAGAGCCGAGAGATCAGGCTGCAGCTCTAGATAGTCGAGCGCAGATCTCAAATATTCATTGTCCATCCTAGCCAATGCATCGTGAATCCTGCTAGCAGCATACCATGTCGGTTTCGACTGCAGATCGCCCGCTAAAGCCATTGGAGTCGCGGTGAAGATCACATTGCCAAAGTAACCAGGCGGCAATGGAGGGTGCAGTCTGGACCGACCATCAGTCGCAATGTACAGCTTGGTCTCCTGATCCTCAGGGAGTCCACGTGCCATGCACGTGCATCTCCACACGTGACCCGACAGCATCTCGTATGAGCTGTAGCTGACTGAGTTGCCATCTTCTTTGGACTTGGCTTTGAGGGTGTTGAGCTGGTCCCTGGTTATTTTGAAGATGGAGACCAAGGCAGTCTCGGGACCAGGTTTTGTGGAGTTTACAGGAGGGTTTTTCATGGGAGGAGGAGGCTGGTATTCGATGTGCTGGAATGCAGGTTGAGGTGGGTCCCGGGCAAGGAGTAGGGTCCGGTCAATGAACGGTGGAAGGGTGAGGTCGAGACCCCGAGCCATATCTGACCATGTGTTCACAAAGTGGAGACCAGAAAACCCATCTGCTGCATGGTGTTGCATGCCAACACCGAGTGACACCCCACCACATTTAAAATACGTTACCTGCACACACGGAAATCAAGTGAAATATTGTTCAAAAACCATCCACTCAACTCAAGTCAATCAATCATGCAAGTAGATTGAAGACACAATGCTGATCGTACTTTGCTTGAAATTCGGCTCAACTTTCAAATGGCCTAGATAAATGTGCTCCTTCGATGCAAACAAAGTTTGGTGTATATAACATCCCTAATGGATAAGTAAAACTCGTATTGATGTAAAATTTAAAAGAAATAACTTAATATAGTTCATCTAATGTATTATGTATTTTACAACTAATATCCAGTTTGTTACGATACCATTCCTACATTTATGAAATACTGTTCATCACACGTGTGTAAATATTTAATTCATTTATTTCTCTACTTTTTATTCGTTATTTATTTATCTATCTACTTTTTACTTTTTACTTTATTTGAAATGAATAAAATATATTAAAAAATATAATATTTAAATAATACAAAGAAAAAATGGATAAAGTGATGCATGTCATATTGTACCAGTCAGTATGTAAAATAGAAAAAATAAGTTTTGATAATGTATTTTAAGGATAGGATGAATAATCCATGCTCCGTTTGAAAGTTTCATCTCGTTTTATCTTATATTAATATCTAAACATTACTTAAACACAAACACTTTTTTAATTTCTCTCATACTTTTTCATATAATCATTACAATTTTTTTAAACTTTCATCTAAAACACGAAAATAATTCAACTTTTTTCAAATCTTAACAAAAATTATATTCTAACAATATTTTAACTTTATAATATTTTTATTCTAGCATTTTCTTTCTCATTTTCAAAAGAGTGATGCTAGTGTACCACCCAACTTTGACTGCTGGGCGTGCCCACTAGTACAAATTCTATATTTTTTTTTCTTTTCCTTTTTAAATTTTTTAAACATATTTATATATTTAAAAAAAGTACATCAATATGTTAAAAGTCATTTCTTTAACTATTAATTAAAAATAAATAAATAATTAATTAAACACATGAGCTGTAAAAATAAGGGGCAAACTCATTGGGCATACTAGCATTTTCTTTTTCAAAATTCAATAAAAATCTTAACTCAAAATATTTCACCACTATTCACAAATTATCTCATTACTATTTATAAATTTTTCATCTCATCTGACTATCCAAACTATGCCTCTTGGAAAAACAACTTGAATCTCTTCTACGTTCCACCAATGAAAAAATATACACCCATAAATCTTGAAAAATATGACCATTACCCCGGCTTTACAATATCATCTAACCCACAATTGCTAAAATTATATATACAGCACAAATTTCAGTTAGAGGCTTTTTATCATGCTAGAGGGTTTATTTGTATTTGTCATTTTCACGTTATTCCATAATATGATATTCATGTCAGATCATGAACGTTGAGATAATAATAATGAATGGTATTTTATTACTATTTCTTCCCAAAACAACCAATGAAACAAGACAATGGAATCAATTTTTGAAGTGATATTGCAGTGTGTGACAGTGTCCCCTAAAGAAATTGTTAAATACACATTGCACCCCTAAACTCTTAAGTTATTTTAAGAGCAAATTGTTAGCCACCAATCAAACTGTTGTTGAGCAATCGAAATGTTGAATGAATTGGCATTGTTTGGTTATACAGATGAGATAAGATAAAAAATATCTAAATAATAGTGAGATAATTTGTGTATAATAGTGAAATGGTTTGAGTTAAGATTTTTATGAGATTTTTAAAAATAAGAAAAAAGATATTGAATAAAAAAATTATAAAGTTAAAAAGAGAGTTAGAATATAATTTTTTAATATAATAATTATTTTAAAATCTAAAAAAATTAAATTATTTTCATATTCTATTTAAAAATTTAAAAAAATTATAATATTTAGATGTGGAGAAGAAATTCATGAAATAAGATAACCTAATGCTTTCCATTGCCGCACGAGGAAAGGCAAAGAAAGCATGCATTTTAAAAGAAACGATAATGATTTGGTCAAAGAGTTGAAAAGGAACAAACAACCGTTGAGATTTTCAACTTGAGACCAAGAAAGGGTAAAGCAGTACTCGGCTCAGCTAGCTGTAGATACTACTTTGACTCGAAGTTTAAGAATAAATTTAATGTTAAATTAAGTTGAATTGAGATAAAAATTAATAATTAATAATATTATATATTTTATTTTGATTATATTAAATAGTATGTGATATATTTTTTTATTATTAAATGATAAAAAAAATATATAATAAATAATCATTTAATAATAATAAATGTGTCATATTATATTTAATGAGATAAAAATAAAATGATAATATGATATATAAAATTTTCTTTTAAAAATCATGTGATTTTGTCTCAAATTAATAATCACTGGTGTTTTGCATAACTATTTATTATTTTCATACATAACATTTATTTTTATTTATTTTTAATTTGTTATTCTATTTTTTTAAAATTAATTAAATTATTCTTCCTATATTATATATTTAACCAGAAAAAAAAATTAAATTAAAAAATAAAAATTTTCTTTACTAATTAATCAGACATCTCATCCGTCCCACCTACTTTTTTAGACCCCACCGTACTTTTTAATTTTTATTTGGAGTCTGGACGCCACAACCTACTACGAGTACGACCTTTATATCTGAATAATTAAAAAGAAAAAAAAACTACTAAGTCTAGCACTTCTAATTTCTAAATAATAATAATAATTTAAAGGAGAGTTATATATATATATATATATATATAAATAAACATAGTTAAAATATTTGTACCCTACAAAAGAAATAACAATAATAATAATTAAAAAAAAGGAAAACAAACGTACCTGCAAGACCAACAGGGGATAGGACTCGATCCCTTTGGAATAATCCACAGCCGGAATGAGTTGCCGCAGCTCTAACGTGGGCGCGAAATCGCCGAAATCGTCGACGACGGAGGTGGTATCAGCCTCGACGAAGAGCACACCCTCGGCGTTACAATCGATCTCGATCCTACCATCGGTGTCCCGCTTGAGGCGGCCGGCCATAGGATAGAAGGGGACGAGGGCCTTGCTGAGTGCCTCCTTCAGCACCCAAGCGTCGAAGAAGTTGGACGCGCCCGTGGTTGGCCTGTAAAAGTACACACTCGGGGTGTGGAAGCGCGGTACCACCAGGTCTACGTTCGAGTTCCATAGCGCGCGGCGGGGGGTCTCCCCGCCTGGCCGCACCATCGTCGACTCCTTCACGTTGATGATCATTTGTTTTTGTTTTTGTTTAGGTCTGTTGCTAAGCTGCGCCGGTTCTTGTTTGACCCAGTACGAGGATGGTAGGTCCTACGTACGTACGTACCCACGAATCACCTACGAATCTACGATGCTTTGGAAATTACAACAAAAAAATTGTTAGGTGGGTTGGTCGGTCGGCGAAAATCCTGTTACAGCTCAAATTTATGCTTTCAACATTTTGAATTTGTCAACCTCAAATTTGGCTGCTACTTTTGTTTACTCAAAAGATAATTTGTCTTTCAATTCAACATTTTCGTTGACCTAACTAGCTAATTACAACTAACGTGAGCTTGGCCGGAAATCAGAGGTGCCAGGCTCCTCCGTCGTGCCCAATAATGAAAATTATCCTCTGGATCCTAGGACTAACTATGATACGCAAGATATGCAGGCGAGCGAACATAAAGGGCAATAAAAGGCATTGGGTGATTTTATTCTCACGCCATTAATGATTTAAGTCTTATTTATTTTTACAAATAATTTTATTTTATCTAATTATTAGTTATTTTTCACTATATAATTTAACTTTCAATTTCACTATATAATAAACAATATCTCATTCCACCATCAGTTTGAAAGTAATAACTCGGTCTTAGAATCGAATCCCATCACGAAAACGCTCATGATTATTGGTGATCCATTGACTCATAAACCATTGATATCCACGTGAGGCTAGGGTCATACTATAACTCAAGTCCGACTTGTAGAGAGAGCATGAAGTTCTCGTCATCTAGACTCTACTCTCCGACTACGAGGAAGAAAAAAAAGTATATCCCAAATCCAACTTCTCCTAATATGCCCATAAGTAGAGGGTCTAGTGTTCAATGTTCATCATTAAGTCGGAAAAGAAGATCGATATCACAAGAAAGAAGAAGTGACAGGGTACTGTCATTTGCAAGAATAAAAGAATCAACAAAACAAAAAATTGGATCAAAATGCATGGAAGAAGTAATTACCGGTGAAAGAAGATCACGAACACGTTAGCGATCGATGGCCGCCGGAAAGGAAGGCCTTTTGTTTTGTTTGGTGTTGAGGTTCTGATTTGGATCTGTGAGCGAGACCTTTAAGAAGAAACACCCAAGAGGGATGAAGTACCGGTTTTATCACTCACCTACTACTTACGCGTCGCCAACTAAGTTGACCAGAACAGGCCAACCGTCACGTCAGCATGTAGAATTCACTCAATCCTTTAAGTTGAGTTTGGATAGATACTCCAGATAAAATAAAATAAGATATTATTTTAAATATTAATTAAATAAGATATTTTTAAATTATATTTTTTAATATTATTTTTTATTTTAAAATTTTAAAAATTAAATAATTTATTATATTTTTATATAAAAATTTAAAAAAAAATTAATAATTAGATAAAACAAAAATATTTATCTACCCAAACTTAACTTTAAATAGAAGAGTGTACTTTCAATATTGTGACTTGTGAGGGAGAGAGTTGGTGAGATGGTGACTTAAAGCAGTAGTCGGGTCCCCTGTTATTAGTCTCTTCCTGATCATCCCCCTCCCCCCACCAACCCCATAATCCTCCTATACTCTCTTTCATCACCATCGGTGGAGCTGAAAAAGTCACCAGACGATTCCTTGCTCCCACTTCTTTGATCTTCTTCATCTTTCTTTTTCTTTTTTTTCTATTTTTGGTGTACGTTTAGTGGAAGGCAGTTGTAACATGTGGGAGAGATTAATATAACTCCTCTGTACGTTGGCCCATCATAACGGTGGTAGTTGGGTCGATTAGCACAACGACTGTGCTGATGAGACACTAGGATGGATCGGATCACGTACTTCTTTGTGGTGGGACTGTTATTTATTTGTTTATTGACAGTACAAATTAATAGGCATCTCCCCCACCTTCCCCAACCCAAATGACTATATGACATGTGAGAAATAAATGCGCGCGGCCTTTATTACTACTACATGACATGATGATGTGATAAAAGGGAAATATCTTGTGCGGACAAACCACTCATGCGGCTATGCATGATGAGATTAATGCCCAAATTAATAATAGAGGCGGTCGTGAAATAATATGAGTCTAAGCTGAGGTCAGTTAATGGCCGGCAATAACATATAGTTATAGAGAATAGCACTACGTAGTACGTACGTAGCTCTTGTTTAATTTATAGGCCGCCATGGCGTGGCCGGTCAGGTCTTCCTGATCGTTGAATATATTTGTGTGCCTTTGGGTAGTGGCAATCGTCGATCTGCTCCCTCATGGTCATCATCCCGTGTGAAAGAAAAAAAGTAGTCTTTCAGTTTTCAAAATTAAGGATCAAATAGGTTTGGTGTTGAGATGATTTTCTCAGTCAGTCAGAGGCCACCCGACTTTACTCCGATACCTTATTAGTGATCGGTTTCTTCTAATTTGTTTTCTTCTAATTTTTTTAAATTTTAATTAATATATAACTTTTTTATTTTTAATTAATCATTCAAAACTTAAAATTTACATTAGATTAGTCATCACCCTCTTTATAATGATAAAAATTTTATTATTTTTTATTTTTTTTTTTTTTAATTAATTTTTATTTTATTTTCATAATCTTTAATAATCTCTAACAAATTATATTCATTTTTATTTTCACAATCTAACAATTTATAATATAATAATCTCATATGTATATAAATGGTAAAATCTCATATGAATAAAAATCTCATATCTCTAATATAATAATCTCAAAAAATACTTTTAGACTTGGTATAGTTCTTTTCATATTTGAAAAGAATAATAGATTTACTGTAGTTTATAGTTTGGATGAAAACAATTTATTTAATTCAATGTAGAGTAAATATGGATGATATTTACTAAATTTAAAGATGAAAAAGTATTTGATTAATCCAATACCAATGCTCTTAAAATTTAGCAAGTAGCTGCCAATGCGGGGGCTGGGTAGCGAGGGACAGGCCCCCGCTGCCCATCCCTACTAGCAAAGCGCGCGCGATGGACCAGATCATGGGTGGATTTAGCTTGTTAATCAAATGCAAACAACTAAATAGCATATACAAAAAAAAAAATAATAATAATAATTTACACACAATATTTTTTAAATATTTTATACAACTATATTTTAAATGAATGGTATTTTTATAAAATATCTTATAAAAATAACATTATTTTATAAAAATATCCTCATTTTATAACATTATTATACAATATATTGTGTATATATCATTACTAAAAAAATAAAAAATATACAGAACCAATAGGACGTAGTTAGTCATATAAAAACAAATTGACGTTACATGTATGTTAACTTCCTCAATGATTTGAACCTTAATAATTATAACCTCAATTTGGACCAGTTGCTTAAAAAGTAGTTATATGATAAATGCTTAAATCAAATAACAAATTCTCTAAATCTATAATTATTTTATTAAAATATTAATTTTGATATTTTCATTTATTTTAATTCTAATTATAATTGAAATATTTATTTTTTATGAAAAAAATATATATTAATTTTCTACTGGTCATATTATTTCAAATAATATAATTTCTTAATGGTCCTTTTTTTTACAACAATAAATTTAACTATAGCTATCTCACTACTAGTGCTCTTGCCAAACTTCCTCGGGCTTTTAGGAGATGTGAAATTATATTTATAGTTAGTTTTTGGGGGGTTTTTTTTTTAAATGATAAATGTTGATTTATTAAAAAAAAATAAGTTTCCAATTATTAAAAAAAAAATAAGTGAAGGCCCAATTTGAGATGAGTCGAGTTTGTTTATAAATGGGTTTTTGACCCTTTTGACTTTGTTTGGAGTTGGGTAGGACTAAGGCCCAATTTGAGATGGATGGACTATATAAACTCTTGTGGCACCTATCTTCTTTCTAATCTCTCTTTCTTTAGTCATCTCCATCTCCATCTACATCGATTGATGGATGATGATGCAATTAATTAAATTAATTATCTAAACAAAAAAATTACTTATAATATGACACATCAATTAATTGAATGAGATAACAAAATTCAAGATAATAAATAAATATTTTTCGAGTCCATTTTTACAGGTAAATGCCTCTCTTATTGGAAGACACAGAGACTTTGAGAAGTTCAAAAGGACATGTCCATATAATAACATGTTATATTGGTCACGACATAAAGTTTAAGTTTTCATGCAATGCCCAACTTATACATATTATAGTCTTAGATACAATTATAAGTACTTATAATGAAAGTTGTTTTTTGAGCTAATGTCCTATCCTTTTATTATAGTGTTATTACCCATTAATTATTAGATGATTATATATTTTTTTAAAATATTATCTATGATATTTTCGTCTCAATTTATCATAATATTATCTAATGATAAAATAAAACTTTCACATTGAAAAGGTAGCTATTCACAAATGATTAATGTGACGCATTTTAAAGTAAAATTCTATTTAAAATGTTTGGAAATATTTTAGAATTGCGAGAATTTGTTTGAGATTATGTTTTAGGAAATGAGATAGAGAAAAAAGTTGAATATAAATATTGTATTTGAGTTTGTGAAAGTAAATAGATAAAGTTAAAAGGTTATTTGAATATGATTTTGTAACATAATTTTGTTCTGAAATTTGTATTAAGAAAGGATATTTATAGTCTTGGAGTGCATAAGTGCTGCGTAATCATTTAAAAAAAATGAGTAAATACAGGACCTTACGTAAAAAATTAATTTTTTAATAATAGACCACATTATTTTTTAAAATAATTACACGATACTTGCGCATTTCACTACTATATTTAACATTACTCGCATGTATTTAAATAATAATTATGTAATGATTAGATAAGAAATTAAAAATTGAAAATAGTTTTTAATTTTATTTTAATATGTTTGAAAATGAAATTATAAAAAATTTTGAAACTTTTAAAATATTTCAGGAAGGAAATACTGCTAATGAATGAATATGATTTTTTATTTTTATTTTTACAAAAACAAAATATATATATAATTGTTTCAACAAAATAATGATAAGCTTACTATTTATTACTATCTATTTACTATTTATTTATTTATTTGTACTTAATAATTAAGAAAGTAACTATTCGTAAAATTGTATATATTTTTTAATTTATATTTATTGATTAAGAATGTTAAAAAAATACTTAAAATAAAATAATAAAAATAAAAATATATTATATCTTATATATAATAAGTGCCAATAAGCAGGTATTGGTTTATCTCTTTTTTTTTTTCAATTTTATTCTTCATTTGTATTTCTTTCCCGTTTCTGTCCCTCGGCTATGTTATTTATACCGATTTTGCCCCTATTTTTTTAGTTGTTTTCCCTTTTCTTCCATCGGTTTGTTTTTGTTTTATTCATGATTTTACGTTTCTGCCCCTCATTTCCATGAACAGGGCCTTTATATCAAGAATAATGCTACTCTTACCGCTTTTGGTTTTGCTTTCGGTATTGCTATATTTCTTTTTTTATTTTTTTTTACTTAGTGATTAAGTAAGTATTTTTTAATAATATTATAATTTTTTTATTTTTTTAAATATTTTATAGTGTTAAAAAATATATATATATATAAAAAAATAAAATAAAAAAACACTATATTTTACACTATATGTGGCTCCCAGCGGGACTGAGAGCAGTGGTGTAGAGCCACCCTTATATCAAAGGGCTTTATATCAGAGGTCTGCTACTCATTCTTTCCAAATATGTCCATGTTTTTCTCATTCTTTCTTACGCTCAGTCTATTACCTTTTTTTTTTTTGAATTTCAGTCTATTACTTTTTTCTTCTTTTACTCCTGATTTTATAACCAAATTTAATCATTTTTACTTTCTAGTTTTCCTTTGTAGAATAACAATATTGTCTTCTTACATGAAATCATACTGAACTATGATCTCTGAATTTTTGCACTATGATCAAATAGATCATACCGATATACATGACAGACAATAAAACTCAAACAGACTCAACAATTTTATTAAAAAAAAAAAAAAAGAGACTCAACAATATCTATGCATTTCTATAACAAGAGTAATAAAATCATGCTCATATACATAAAACCAAACCAAATTCAAACACAATTTTTAATACATCATCCATTCTGCATTTTTTTTCTCATTTTTTCTTCTGTTTATAATAATATCATTGGGATACTTAACGATTATTAAAATCGGTCGCATGCATCCCAAAATTGTGACTTGTTTCTCGTAAATTGTTGTATTATAGTTATAAACATTATGCATATCATGTGTATAATATATATTGTAAACAATAATTTTTTTAAAAAAATATAAACATAAATCTGTCAATTTATAATTAAAATTTCTATATTATGATTATCAATATTTTGCACAATATATATTATATTTTTTATGATCAGAAATAAAATTTTAAAATATAGGTAAAACTCTATCATTGATATTTTAAATTAAGAAATTGTATAAATTTAAATTGTTATTTTGTTGTTCATTATGGATTGATAATAACAGATTTTTCATATTTTTTCAATTGGGCACACGTGCAATACACGTGTCTGCCCTTACTAGTAGTAATAAAAGAGTGGTAAGATAAATCTATCATCATTATCCTATTTAGCAACCTTAACGGATAAATATTAAAAAAAAAAAATTGGTGATTGGTCAGAAAACCCGGTGCGTAAAAGGGTAACGAAAAGTTCAAAGTTAAGCTGCTGGCCGGCATGCGTGGTGCCACGTGTGGAGTCATGCAGGATCTCCTTATCCATTCAGTTAAATGCATCCGATAAACCGGATGCTGCTATTTTAAACCATTTTTTGTTTAAATAAAAAACACTTTCATTAATTTAATAATTTTGGAGTCACGAGGAAAATGCGCTTTGGCCACCTTAAATTTTGTCTCAGACCGCATAAATATTACCGCGTGTCAGTATGCCATTGCCAACTGTTTTTTAGATTTTTGCCCTCCGTTTTCCTTGTATTTAGTTTATTTCCCAAATATTTCATCTTCTACTACCCTCATGGCCGGAATTCCCATCTTTTATGCCTCCATCCACATAGAGTAGTGCATATAGTATGTGAAATTTGTGCATTATTGGAAGCATCATGGAAAACGTGACCATAAAGAAAAAGAAAAACTTGGTCAGAGGGGAAGAAATATCAACATGAAAATGCCATTACATTTATATAAATGAAAAGATAACCACATGCACAATAAGAAGTCAGAAAACAAAATTGGGGCAAAACAATTAAGTTGATTTTAATAATAATGTTACTTACAGAATATATAAATATTATATGATCTCTTTAAAAAATATAGTTTATTATTAAAAAAATTAATTTTTTTTATATAAATTTTGTATTTATTTATTTAAAAAATAAAAAATTATTTATATATTTAATGATTATAAATATCATTTTTTTAATTTTAAAAAAACTGAAACAGTGAAAAAATAAAATAAAAATAAAGATTACAAATGAAAATAGGATATACCCGGAATAAAGGATAAACCCCAAAACAAAAGTCTCTATTTCTGACTAGGACCGATTAAGAAAAGGAACAGAACAGATAAGCATAGGATCCTATGTCTCTTCTCATCCACTCCACTCCACAAAATACGACGGAACACGTCACCATAATACCAGACCCATTGGATAAGGACCGCCTATCCCTACCCCACGGATTTTCCCTATATAAAACCATAGAAAAGTCGCTCTTTTCAGTCCTATTCTACTTTTTTTTTATCTCTTAAAGGTTCATTCATCATTCATTCCAGTTCCCAAGAAACTTATACCGTTTCAAAGTTCAAAGCCTTCCTAGGCCTCTATCAGTTTGCCGTGTCCATCGGATCGCTTCAGGGCAAGAACCTTCCTTTTGTGATTGTTTTTATTATTTTTATTTAAAGCAAGTTGTTTTCGCTTTATTTAAAGCCCGGGGCTTGAACGGGTTGGTGGTATTGCGTATTGGGTTTTTGGATTCTCTGGAGTTTACGTTAGACTAATGGCTGCCGCTGCTGCTACTGGACTTATTGGTGGTAATGGGTCTTCTTCTTCTGCTTGGTTTCAGCTCAGGAATGGGCAGAGGAAGAAGAAGATGGTGAATAGGGTTACGGTTTGTTCTGCTTCTTCTTCTTCTTCTGTTATGGATCCCTACAAGACTCTGAGGATCGAACACGGTGCCTCTGAATCTGAGGTCAAGAAAGCTTTCAGACAGCTTGCTTTACAGGTAATTTGGTTTTAAATTCTTTAGATTTCCGGGAACTTGTTTGTGTTTGATATGATTCATCTTGTTCTGGGTTCTGTTGATTCGGTTTGAATTTAGGAGTTCCATTTTAAGATCTGGTGATTGGAAAACTGATTTTCCTTTGTTCTTATTAAAAAAAAAAACATTTATTTTTTGAAACTTATTTCAGATTATTTTCTTGGTCGATTTTTTGTCAATTTTATTGGCTTTATAGTCCTTTTTGTTGAAAAATAAAGGTTTTAATTTCAAAACTAATTTCGTTTGATTTTGGGTTCTTTCAGTATCATCCGGACGTATGCAGAGGAAACAATTGTGGAGTGCAATTTCATCTGATCAACGAAGCTTACGATGTACGTACAGCCTATTCCTTCTCTCTCTCTCTCTCTCTCTCTGTGGATTTCTGGGGTTTTGGACCTGGATTTGCACCATTTTGTTTAGTATTTTCTCGTTTCTTATTATATTATTGCATAATATCAGAGAGGCACATTATTACGCGTAAAACTAATATTATAAGGGTATGCTTGATAGTGAGATTAGAATTTTTTTATTTTAGATAACATTTTAAAATATTATTATTATTTTATAATTTGAAAAAGATGTGTTGTTGATTATAATTTTTTTTAAGAATCTATCTCTAATCCTTACAATTTTTTAAGATTTTTAAATAAAATATAATAAATAATTTTATTTTTTAAATTATAAAATAATATTAATATTAAAAAATAATATTATAATAATATTTTATTCAACTTCATCTCAATTTTATCTAAATTAATTTTTTTTAACGTGTAAAATAGATTGATCAGATTTGTAACAGATTAATTAATACCACCAGCGTTGATTAAAAATAAAAAAAAAATTAAAAAATAATAATCATTATTTTTAAGCCTCGGCAAAAGAAGAAGTAAAATATTAGTGCTTGATTGAAAAAGCTATATATATATATATACTCAATTATTGTATATAAATTAATAGGGCTTAAGACTTAAGAGCACATCTATGCCTCGCATATTCAAAATTTGTAATCATTCCATGGTTGGTGATTCCTCTAAAAGCGGATTATAAACTTAAAAAAATAATAATAATTTGTTTGCTTATCAACCGATAATATTGATGGGACTGGTTCCCACTACACATCACCTTTTGTCCTCATTTTCAATATTATTTTTCCTATTTACGTTTTTATATTTTGTTTTTAGGTAATTACGGGGGTTGTTGGCTAGATGAAGAAAAAATAATCAATTTTCCGGATTGTCAAAATTATATAAATATCTCTCAAAATATTCCAACCTTTTAGATATATATATATATATAATTAATTAATTTCCAGTTTCAAATTATATAAATTTGAACAAACTGAGAAAATTATATATAATTATTTATTAACATTTTTCAAAATATTGCACGGGATAATGACTTCAACTATAATTTTTCTATATATATCTATATAATTATGTGATTGATTTTGGTATGATCGTGATGAGCAGATTGTGATATTTGGCTAACTCTTGATTGATATTTTTGTGTGTGAATTTTAAACAGACCGTGATGAGTAATTTGAGAGAGGAATCCATTGCACCGGAGATGTACGAGTCGTACGATGAAGATGCCGATGAGTCGATGAGAGGAATGAACGATCCTGATTGGGACTTGTGGGAGGAGTGGATGGGATGGGAAGGAGCAGGAATTCGTGACTACACGTCTCATATTAATCCTTATATTTGAATGAAGGCTGTAAATTAAAAATCACTAAAGAGTTGGACCGACTTCTCTCTCTCTCTCTCTCTCTCTCAACCATAATCGTGGTTTTATTGTCTATAATTCACCTTTGTAAATAGCTGAGGCTTAGGTATTGGCCCATCATTTGCTAATGAAAAGTGCAAAAAGTTCCTTAAATATTACTCTTATTTTGGCATTATTATTCCTTTGTGGGTTTCGAATTTACAACTTGGGCTTAAGGGATGGCTCCATAATTGTATTCTTGGTATGGCTATGCCTACCAAATTCAACAAGGTTTTAATTTTAATTATCTTATAAGATTAAATAAAATTTTATAATTTAAATTGAAGTTTCTTTTGCAAAATTTTTTTATGATATCAATAATAATGCACAGATCTAATTTATTAGTAGATTACTTTCACATCAGAAAATAATCTTTACGTTAACTTATAAATAAAATAACTCGTACGCATATGATAATATCATATGGAAGAAGAAATAGAGAAAATAAACTTTGAAGTATTTGGTCTACACAGGAAATTTTATACGAAAATTTTATATATTTACGTGATTTAATATGATATGATCAAATTATATAATTATTTTTATTATAAAATAAATATTATAGATCATGTTAAATCATATATAAGCGTGTAAATTAAATAGTATAATTCTCACAAAGGATCAAATTTTTTTTTCAAATATTAAAAAAAATATATATTTCTTTAACTATTAAATAAAAAAAATCCAATCAGTGGATTTTGTTGATAGGTTTTCTCGGTAAAAATATCATTTATCTTATTTTAAATAAAAAGGTAAAACATGAAGAAAAAGTAATGTTTTCATAAAAATTAAAAATTGAAAAATAATTAAATAATTAATTTTATAAAAGCATTATTAACATGTTTTCAAACAAAAAAAAGTTTAAAAATAAAAAACATAGCAACTTTTAAAAAAAAAAAATTCTCAAAATTAATTTTTATTTTTAACGAAATAATATTTATTTATTTACCGCATGAGCACGGAATCTATAGAAGTATTTTATTGATTGATTGATTGATTCCATGATTGAGCGAATTGAATTAGTTTGAGGGAAAGAAAAGGTTCAAATTGCATAAATCCCCCTAAAGTTTCATGAATTTACCCCCAATTACGAAGAGGCAGAGGAGACCTCTTGTTTTTGTTGTACAATTACGAAAACGACACGACGATCACATTTAATTGGAGAAAAATTCTTGGGCACCAGATTGTTTGGCTCCCCAGCCTTCCCAACCTTCCTCCGAGAGAGTTCTGTCTCTGGTAAATCTAGAGCTTTCCTTTTCTCTTTTTCTAATATTTAACTTTTTTTGTTTGATTTTTGTTCTCTTCGTATTTTAAGCTGCAGATTTTTGCAATACCAATCGGTGCTATCGACGTGGTAATCCATCCAGGATTCCAGGCCATCCATCTGAGAACAACGCCGCCATCCATCTGAGAACAACGCCCTAATTTCTACCTTGTAGGTAGTTACTTTTGTTTTCGCCCATAGGTTGACTACGATGCTTCTTGTTTTTTATTCTTTGTAATAACCTGCTTTATTTACAAAACAAGTATTTGTTTTTTCATGCGCGCGCGGGTGAAACATAAATGCTGCTTGAAGCTTGTTCTTCGAATCATGAGAAATTAGGGCCTGCAGAAAGATACTCATTTTTGCTCCTTTTGCTTGTGGATGGATTGAGTGGAAGAATAAATAAATATGATGTTTTATGTTGTTTAGCTCCAAAAGAATGCAGCATCTTTAGTTGGAGAATTTGAATGCCGTGTGATGTCTACCTAAAAGGGTCTCAATTTTCGAAAGCTATGGAACTCGTAATCATACAAAAGCACATGTTTTTGCTTTGGTCATTTTGTTATTATATTTACTTATTTATCTCCAAGATATTTAATATGAATGTGCTAAAAGCTTAAGATATACTTAACTATCAGAAAACATTCACACAATGGCCTTTAATGAATGAGTGAATCATTTGATATCTTGGGTAAAGTTTAGTCAAGGTAAGCAAGTTTTGTGTTGGTATGATTTTTAATCACGTCGTTGCAACATGTAAATGTAATTGTCAGCTGTTTTATGAGTTGCAGCAGTTTAAGCTCATTGTCAATGGCTGATCTTAAAGAACGATTGCTCCCTCCGAAACCTCATTCAGCCATAAACCTAAGAGATACAGCTTATCGATCTTCAGCCTCTGGGCGGCAACCTTTCCAGGGTATGGATGTTTTGGGGCTGAAGAAACGGGGCCAAGGCCTTCGATCTTGGATTCGTGTTGATACATCTGGTAATTCCCAAGTCATTGAGGTTGACAAATTCACTATGATGCGGCGTTGTGATCTTCCTGCCCGTGATCTACGTTTATTGGATCCTCTATTTGTTTACCCCTCGACAATCCTAGGTAGAGAGAAGGCTATTGTTGTGAACTTGGAGCAGATTCGATGTATTATCACGGCCGATGAGGTTCTATTATTAAATTCCCTAGACAGTTCTGTATTGCATTATGTGGTGGAGCTACAACGGCGATTGACAACAAATGTTGTGGGTGAGGTATGGCAGTCAGATGCCACAGGCTTGAACCGGAGGAGGGGAAGTAGAAATTTGGATGATGTGTTTGGAAGCCCATCACCAGACTATTTACCTTTTGAGTTTAGGGCTCTTGAAGTTGCTCTGGAGGCTGCTTGTACATTTCTTGATTCTCAGGTGCGTACAGAAGCAGCTCTGGATTTCACAACATTCTTGTCATTGCTCTTTCCTCTTTCATCGTTGCATTTATTAGAATTATTTTTTTTATAAGTAAGAATTTTATTAAACCATGTAATTAGGCATAACCCAAGTACACATGAAGTATACAAGAGAAAAACACCTAATTACAAACTAAAGCTGAAAAACAGCACAAAATTCATTTAGACTAGCCCCATCCATTACAATAATCGAAGCCTAAAGCAACAAAGTATGATAAAAGAAGTCTTTAATCCCTCCCACCAAGCATTTTTTATTGTCAAAACAACGCCCATTCCTCTCATTCCAAATACACCACATAAGACAAAGAGGTACCATCTTCCAAATGACCGCTATTTGATAAATCCCTCTCCAACAGGCCAGGAGAATCACCCATTTAATAGAATTATTTTAGAGGGGTTTACGTTTTTGGCCAATCTACTGTTAGTAAAAGACTTAGTTTTGTAAAATATTCACGAAGTCATATATAGTTTCTAGTTTCTACACGTATTCATTGGAGATATAAGCATGGGATATGGAGTTCTTATAGGATTTGTTTTAGAAGCCTTAAGAAGTTGAGAGTTGACATTCCTGAAGCAAAATTAGAGTTAGGTCCTTCAGATGGACTTTGAACCATAGTTTTCTCCTACTTATTTTTGGAAATATTTTTTATACTAATTACTTAACCCGTCATAAAAAATATTTCTGATACTAATTAATGACTACTAGAAGAGAAAGTAGTTGCACCAGAGGTAACCCGATACCCACAGGTGTCTTGGTCATTTGGGGAGAAAAAGAAAAAGAAAAAGAAATATGGGTTCAAATCCAACCATGAATATTTTTTTGGGTTAGAAGGGACTGAAGAGTCCATACGGCTAGTGATTTCTCTTTGTGATCCTTCTCTTTTATGCATCCTGTGGACATGGGCTATGCCTATTTCCTTATAAATAAGATATCTTGATTACCTATAAAAAAATTCTCTTTGTGATCCTTAACATATAACTGCAGTTTTAAGATTATTACATGCTGGATTCTTTATGGTGCCTTGTTTGTGAATTTTGGAAGGGTCTCCATTAAGATTTTGATGGGGAGACTTGTGTTCGAATGGTATGTACCTTGGGCAGAATTGTTCAGCTCCTGTTTAGTTTGGTAAGTCTTGATGGACACAATGTTTCCAAAATTTATCTTCCAATTTATAAAGGAGCTTAAAGCTCTGATGGGCTTTAATGTGATAATATGCTTTATCTTCTGTCTGTGTGTTGGGGATTGCTTGTACTCTTTTCTAATTTGAAGGTCACCATTAGTTTGTTCATCATTTACTTACTGGTTTGGAACATGTGCATTAACCATTATGTGAAAGACTCTTAACTCATTTAATATTTTCTATTTTCCAAAGGCAGCAGAATTAGAAATTGAAGCATATCCGTTACTAGATGAACTTACATCAAAGATCAGTACGCTCAATTTGGAACGTGCTCGTCGATTGAAAAGCAGGCTTGTTGCATTGACACGGAGAGTGCAGAAGGTACTGACATAAAGGACTGTCAATGGATTATATCCTAAGAACCTGTTTATAAAATGATGAAATCGACTTCAAATCCGAAAAAAAGAACAAAAAGCTCATATAAATCAAGTATGAATTCTGTAATATATATGAAATTTTAGTTTCTATTATTAAGAAGACCATTTATCTCTAAATAACTTGTCTTTTTTTAGTATCTTTAAAATAACTTATCGATAATAGGTTTGTTATCTGATAAAAAAAAGTACCGTATATGAACTTGAATTTTTCAAATCTTAATCTGGTTGGTAAGCATATCTTGACTGTACTGCCTGTTGACATCTCTATATCTTTGCTCTCGTTTTTGAGTTGCATCTATTAGGTTAGGGATGAAATAGAGCAGCTCATGGATGATGATGGAGATATGGCTGAAATGTATCTCACTGAGAAGAAAAGGAGGATGGAAACATCACTTTATGGTGATCAGTCTTTGTTGGGATACAGATCAACTGATGGTGCATCTGTTTCTGCTCCTGTTTCTCCTGTTTCTTCACCCCCTGAAGCCCGGAGGCTTGAGAAAAGCTTGAGCATTGCAAGGAGTCGGCATGAGAGCATGAGGAGTTCTGAAAGTGCCACAGAAAGCATAGAAGAGCTTGAAATGTTGTTGGAAGCATATTTTGTTGTCATTGATAGCACCCTCAACAAGTTGACATCGGTACATACAACATACATTATGCTCAATCTTTTCACTTCTCATTTTCCTTTGAGTAAGATGAAGTGACTTCAAATCATTTTCTTAACGCTGTTTCAGTTGAAGGAGTATATTGACGACACGGAAGATTTCATCAACATTCAGCTGGTATGTTTTTCTCTTTAATCCATTTTGTTTCCCTTTCCTGATATAGTGGTGTGTTCTAAATTGAAGGAGTTGATCTTAATAGACAGAACGACACAAGTTTTTTTTTTTCAATTGACTTGCACACTATTCAGTAATGGTGCATATAGGAAAGCATGCTTTTCATTATATGTTTTATTAGGATACAAAACTGAATATCGGGGCAGGCCAGATTGGAACAAGAAATATTTCTGGTTGTAGACACTATTGGCCTTTGAATTTTGTTTGGACTAAAACTAGCATTTAAAATTGGAAACTGAAAGGTAATTGACGCCTGCAGGATAATGTTCGGAACCAGCTGATCCAATTCGAGCTGCTACTCA
Organism: Juglans regia; assembly: GCF_001411555.2. Taxonomy (NCBI): domain Eukaryota; kingdom Viridiplantae; phylum Streptophyta; class Magnoliopsida; order Fagales; family Juglandaceae; genus Juglans; species Juglans regia. The sequence continues at coordinate 28,383,176 of NC_049912.1, read as the reverse complement.
CAACTGCTACATTTGTTGTTGCGATCTTTGGGGTGGTGGCAGGGATCTTTGGCATGAATTTTTCAATACCCTTATTCGATGACACTGGTGCATTTAAGTGGGTTCTTATAATCACAGGCGTTACTGGGGTTGTCATATTCAGCTCATTTGTTTGGTTCTTCAAGCACAGAAGACTGATGCCGCTATAACTCTGCAAAGAAACTGCAATCAGGAAAGTACAGAGGAAACAATCATTATCATTGTTTTACCTTCTAGATGAATTTATGGTGGATAACGACTGCCTCTATTTTAGAGCGATTCTTTTGATTAAGTTTAGGTTTAATTGTAAGAAATTTTGGTAAAATACCTAGTGATCGTGAAAATCTGTGGCTAAAACTAGGCTTCGTATCGAATGTATATTAGCAAGGGTGGTGATACTACCTACGAATATTTATTAGTCGGAAAAGTAAACCGTATATGAAGTAAATGAGAGGCGTATCGTATGTTGATGATGGTACGCTTGGATTTATTGCAGTGTTGTGTCGTGTCGTTTAAGCAGTACCCAGTTTTAAGCAGCACTCCAAGAAGTTGCAAAACATGCAGTCTAAACATAAACTTGCGCCCTCAATATTTGCATTCATTAAGTGGCAAAAAAAATACATTCACTAATCTAATGTACATAGAAAAACATAATTCTCAGAGCACGCACACCTTCCATACCCTGAAACTGTTTCCTGTATGTTTCACAGAGTACCCCAATATGACACGGTAATAATTGGTAAAATGAACATTGTGATCCAAAGGCTACTCTGCATTGCCTTTCTTTTTTCTCCTTGACCTGTTGTATAACTTGGAAGCCGGAGAGGGTGAGAACTCAGGTGGAAGCGGTGGGAGATCCATCTCCCCTTTCAATATGTTGACAATTTCCCCGATATCCGGCCGCAGCTCCGGGTATTTCTGTAAGCAAGCGAGTGCCAGGTTAATACACAGGGTTGCCTGGTCCTTGTTATAATCATCTTTTAGCCTCTCATCCACAAGTTCTAAGACGTTTCCAGCTTGAGCTAATTGCCGACACCAGCTTATTAAGTTTGCTTTCTCAATCTTCATAGGGGAGGCAAGAACATGCAATGGCCTTCGACCAGATACAATTACAAGAATCAGAACCCCTAAACTGTAGATATCACCCTTCTCTATTAAGTACTCACATCCACCATATTCCGGTGCCACATAGCATAAAGTTCCTCTCATACTTGTGGTACTGCTGAGCTCACGACTGAAAAGATCTCCACTCCATATATTGTCACTACCAATAGACTGGGTTCTCTTTTTCTTGCATCCCCTTCTAAAACTGAACTCCCCACTTACTATATCACACTGATTCTGACTCTGTTCCCCAAAGTTCTTTCCTCTTCGAAAGCAAAACCCTCTTCCAAGACCAAAATGTGGCATTTTGAAGCCAGTTTTCCTCCACTTGGTTTCAAACTTTTTAAGCTTACTACCCTTCTTGATAATCTCAGCAAGATGCTCTTCTCTCCACCACTCTTGCATCTTTCTTTGTTCCTTCCTACGATTTGTCTTGCCCCTTGACCCTTTCTTCTCAAACCCTTTATCGAGATTTTCACATCCGACTTCTTGTGATTGGGGTTCATTTAGATCTTCAAATTTATCTAATTGAGTTGAATTATCCAAGTTATTTTGCTCAAAAGGACTCTTCTTTTCTTCAACCCAATCAGGATTTGTCGATGGGCAAATCTGACTCCCTATCCATTCCATAACATAATCCTTACTGCACGATTCACCACTCCTATCCTGATTCCACCACCAATTTTTTCCCCACTGTTTTGTATCCACATCCTCAACAACAGCCGAAGAAGCATTAAAACTCAGCTCCTTACTGTGATCAATGCTAGAAAACTCATCATCATAAGGCATAAATCTGTTGCTCCGATCATCCCCACCATTGTCTATGACCGAAAGCTCCTTCCCCTTTACGCCGCTAGTCTTAACATCTTTCTCACTTGCCATGTTAGCATTATAAGTGGAGGAATTAATGTTCAAAGCTCTAACATTATAAGATATCCTACCATTTCTCGATGATGTAGAGGCTTGTAAAGCAAGAGCAAAATCTACCTCAGGAGCACTCTCCACCGGAGTACCGATTGCTGGAGTCTCTGCAGCCAAATTCCCCGAAAGCTCTTGACTCTTCCACAGCTCCTGACTCTTCCCCAAGTCCTGGCTAAACAAATCCACCCCCGACTCACCCTCCAACTTAACCCTTGACAACCCAAAATCGGAAATCCTTGCTCGGTACTCCGAATCGAGCAAAATATTGCTGGGCTTAATATCCCCATGAATCACCGGTGGATCACATCCGAGATGCAAGAATTCTATAGCTTTAGCAACGTCCATGATTATGTCAAACCTCCTTTCCCAACTCAAACTCAAATACCCATCTCCAAAAAGCGCTTCTTGCAGGCTGTTGTTGGGTATATACTCATACACCAACACCCTCTTGTTCTTTTCAGCGCAGTACCCCAAAAGCGTGACCAAGAATGATGACCGTAGGCCACCAAGAATCTGCAACTCATTCTGAAACTCTCTCTCCGTTTGCGAAGAAAGAACGTCCAAACGCTTAATAGCAATGAGCTTTCCATCTCTTAGTGTTCCTCTAAACACAGTACCCGACCCGCCTTTACCAATGATATTGGCAGTGTCAAAGCCATTGGTGGCTTGCTTTAGGTCTCTGTACGAGAATCTTTGCAGCTTGAGAGGAGCGCGGGAGTCGAAGGGAATGGTTTTAGTTCGGCGCACAATTAGGAAGTGCCAGGCATGAAAAAGAAAGTAGATGAGTGATAGCAATATAACTACGGGGCCAGAGATGGTGAGAATCAAGAACAAAACCCCTGTTTGGGTGAAGAAACTTGACCCCGGAGGGCTAGGAGTCGGAGCTAGGGGTCTTGAAGGCATTGTGAGTTGGTTTGTATTTCCGTGACTTTAGTGCCTGTTGATAAGATCACAGGAATTGGAGGAGGAAAGCAAATGGGCATGGATCTTCGTGCGTATCTCAGTATCCAATGTGGGTTAATTGCTTTACAGCCGGGATTCATATTAGAGAATGTTAGGTTTGCTTTGATATAATCATAGTTTGGATTTAGATAATGAGTTTAGCGCTTGGGAAACGGGGATTAGAAAGTGTTGTTGGGGGGAGGGGAGGGTCCCGAGGTGCTTCTGAATTTTTGACTAAAAGCTAAAGATCCCCTGCACTCTGCAGACAAAGTCCAAACAAAGGAGTAAAAAACTTGAGGAAAGGAAAACTGGACGGAGTTTTCTCATGGACAACAGGCCAAGGGGTTTTGTCTTTAGGCGCATGATGAGTGGGGTTGGACAAGTGCACCGGTTTAGACTTGACTTTGTAGTATGTCTTTTGTTTTGAGTCTTTTGACTCATAGAGGTTCACATGCGAATAGAAATTGAATAATGTTATATATATTTTAAAAAATAATATGATATATTATTAAAAAATTAATTTATTTTTATATAAATTTTATATTTATTTATTTTTTTAAAAATAATTATACAGTATTTATATATTCAATAACTATAAATATTATTTCTCCTATACAATCATTGTTGTTTGTTCACGCCATTCCCTTTCTGACAAGTCATAGATTGTAGATTCCAGCTCTTAAATAAGCGTTCCTCCACCATCATCCAAATTCAACAACTTGACGTAACAACCGCTTGTTTGGTCGAGGGTCCGTCGAGGGAAAAATATTAATTGACAACGGTTAGATATACAAAAAGATTATATAAAATAAATTTATAAATTAATATAATTTTATAAGATTTGTTAAATTTATTTTATAATAAAAATAATTTTATAATTATATCAATTTATAAATTTATTTGTATATAATCATTTTGTATCTAAGATTTTAAAGTATATATATTTTTTGTTTATATGCTGCTCTGATTTATCATATTTTTATTTTAACATAGACACATACGAACACGTCTTCTTTCTCCTTTCTTCTTCGAAATTCGAGGTAAAGTAGGTTTCAAAAATCACGTGGATCGACAAAAATCACCGATGAAGACGATTGAGATTTGATCCAATCAGATGGCTCGCATTTTTCGTTACTATCATCCTGATTGGCATCTACAAGCTTCTTGATGCACCATAAATCTTCGGCCCATGAAAATCTCTTCCAATGAGGGATTGCCTCTCGAGCGGGGTCCCCCTGGCCCACCTCGGCCACCACGGCCCCACATCCAGCATCATCCCTAGCCATGTTATGTGCAAATGCACACAGGGACTTCATGAGACGTGATGCGTATTTCCCTCCCATGTGTAGCCCGTACAAGAAGTACACTCCAAATTGTCTGAAAACATCAGGAAACGATGGTAACCTCAGCCATGGCAGACATGCATCCAACAACCTAGTCCCCATGCAGCACACGTACGTTAAGGCCGACACGCCCTTCACTTGCAGCTTGAACACTTCCTTAGTGTTCCACACACTTAGGATTGCGAAACTCGGTGGAAGAATGCCTGTTTTTGGATCCCACTTGGAGAGGAATTTCTTGGGGAGGGCCACGAAAGTGCCCAGGTTCAGCTTGTTGCGTAAAATGCTGTCTATATCTCTAGGGAAGAACTCTGAATTCGCAAAGATCCTACGATATATTGACTCAGCAAGTTGTGGGATGAGTTTAATAATTCCAATGCCTGAGCCGATTGGCTTGTGGTGAGCGTGGACGGGCTGCACCAACACGGTGGGCGTGCGGAATTTCAGGTATGCGCATTTCTTGGTGAAAAGATTGATAGAGGCCTCGTTGGTGCAGTCGGTGGCCATGTATGCGTACTCTGCACCATTTTGTTTGCACCATTCTTCTAATTCTCGAACCAGTTTTGTGCCAATTCCAAGCCTCCTGCAAAAGAGTTTGAAAGGAATCATAAGAATGTTATATCGTACTGGTTGAGTTTTGAAGAAATTAAGATCTCGTTTGTTTTTACAATTCTTCTCAATTCATTTCATTTTATCATTATAATTTTATCAAATTTTTTTCCCATATGTGAAAACAAACGAGATTGATCTGATAAAAAATGTTGTTATTGGTCATCATCAATAGGTTCCTTCTAACGTGGAATTTGATTAGAAATGGGCTGTCATTATTCTTCGACAACCAATTAAGAACCTAAAGCTACATTGGAAAGCGGCTTTATTCGGAATAAATTAGGCAAGGAACATTTTAGGAGATAATATATGTAAAATAACATTGCAGACTACATTAATTCGTGATCTCAGTCACATCGAAAGGAGGCTTTTGCCTAACGACATATCTAACACTATATTTGAGCGTCGGAGAAAATTTGAGTTGAGAAAGGCCAATCATATACGACATAAAAGTCGTGGGTTTTGAAAATCGTTTGTAGTTGTACCCTACGCTGGATAAAGGCTTATCCTTTTAATGTTTTTGTCAAATTAAAGATTATGAAAAGGATAACAATGATATTAACATCAAAGAATATGATAAGAATTGGCAAAAAAAAAGAAAACAAAAAACAGAGAGACAAAAAAGACACTGGTGGACCATCTCTGTCTGTGTCTCTCTCTCTCACTGTCTTCGTGGAACTTCCACTAGACTGTGTAGGTGAACCAATTTTAGAACAACTTCAAACAACAAGTAAACCAATTACGAAGTTGCGTTTACTCTGCTTTCTTTCGTTTCCATGCTAAGATCGAGGAATTAATATTACCTTCTCTTTATTGTCGAATCTAATCTGTTTCGATCTTTCTTTTTCTTCTTCTTTTTATTGAGGGTGGTAAGCAATGGTATTAGAATCAAGAAAGCACATAGATCAGAGAGAACCTGTGGTTAGGGGAGACCCGTAGCCCCAGAATATAAGCTAGCTTTACGTGAACTGAGTTCCCTCTTGTCACAGATTTTACACACCCTCTTATCACGCCCACAATATTCTCTCCCTCTCCATACTCTGCAACCTGTTCTAATCAGAAAACAGAGAACCAGGAATTATATATGTCTGAAGGAGCATAGCCCAATTCAACTACAAAATTAAGATACTCTATTCAACTATCGATCTTAACTTTCCTTTCTCGTGTGTTGGAAACCAAAAAAGGAAAGTGATAACTTTCTTCCATAACGCTTAACATCAGAGTAAATTTTCAAGCTTATTAATGTAAATAGAATGTTGGGTTGCAATGAATGCAATCAGAAATACCAGCATGATGTGCAGTGGCAAACTTCGGGCGCGGCATAAAGGGTCGCCCATTAGGTCAGTGACAAGCGAAGGCTTGCCCTGCTGCTCCACTTCACACTGCCTTTCCAACTCCTCCACTGCCACCTTATCTCTCTCTTCATCATACTCTCTCACCACCACTCCTTCGTCTGTGAGCCTTGGAAAGTACTCCTTCGCTATCTTCACCGACATATATCACAAAAAATACGAAGGATGGATCGAGGAATTAATTGTAGTAGATACTAGATATAGATAGACTAGTGGAATATTAATCTGTTTGTGCTCTCAGAGGTTGCTACCTAGCTAGCTGTAACCTGATCTATCTCCTCATATATATATATATAACAGATGGTATGCCGACGTGGCCATTCCACCAGTTTCTGTGGACTCCAATAAAAAGAAACATGGCAAGCATTCACACTGGTGATCATATCATAGTATGTCAAATTCTCGATCTCCATGCATGCATTGAATAGTCGATGAAAGATGAATATACTCTATCACTGGCCCGAAGCAGATATTCTTTCGATTATTGCTTGATTTTGTTAGTAGTATATGGTCCGATCGATCCACATGTATCAAAAAATATAACAAAGGACAAAAATCAACAGCACTAACTCTGCATTCTTATAGTGACAAATACCAAGGACAAGTGCTCCTGTTCTATATCTGTGTTGTAGTTGGCAGTGATGAACACAACTGTCTTTTCCTTTGTTTCCTTTTAGAACCAAAAATTATCTTTAATCACCAGGCCATTACGTGAGTTGTCACAAGTTTAATTGCTTTTGACATGTAAAAAAAAGAGGGCAGTCATACAAAAATTTGGCTTAATTCCTGAGCTTTTCCGGTATTTATTTAAAAAGAAATCAAAATAAGTGAACTAAAATGCTATTTAATGGAACTGGAATTTTTTTATTTTCCCCCGGCCAGTGGGATCCCAGTACTATCCATAAGGTAGGATACTATTTTGACCGACACAAACAATCATGCATGATGATGCCATGCCATGTGCTTAAGAAATACCCAAATTATGTAGCCGAAATCCTAAAGTCTCAGACAAGTGCATTACATTACCATCTATATATATATATATATATATTATATCACTTTCTCTTGATTATCACCAATAATTATTGGTGTAGATGACGTGGGGCACCACGTGTTTTGGTGAACATCATGTGTCGATGATCTTGTGAAGATGATGATTACTATCACGTCGGCGGCATACAAATGTTCTGTTCTCTAATTTTGTCTGTTTGTTTATGCTAAGAAAAGGACTGATGTGCATGCTCATCTAGCTAATAAAAGTACTGCTGGGTGGTGTGTGCGGGCGATGCATGGTTAGGTCCCTGGCATCTTCCCTTTATTATATTTCTTAGGTTGTGTGCGTGCTTGTTTTCCTAATTGGAATGACTTTAATCTGCCTTCTGATTTCGGATAATGATGATGCAAGAGTGCTTGAGTACAACCTAATTTAGGAAAGGAAAATTGGGAAATTTTATATGATGTTTACTGACTAATTGGCCGGGTTCTGTTAATTCCTTGAGATATATAAGTACATGCTGCTGCTAAATATGCTATAGATACTTGATTTTTGACCGAAAGGAACCATTAATGTTGTGAATGATGTGCATTTGTATATACTCAGAAAAAAAGTGAGAGATATTGAGGATGACAATTGCTGTACTTTGTCTTCATTTGGGTCAAGTTTATCTGTATTGGCAATTGGCATGCATCCTATATATGATGTGCATTTGTAATGCTCATTCAACCAGCTGGTGGGATTATACATGTATTATCCCCCTTGGCTTATATATATATATATATATATATATATATATATAATGAGATGAGATGAGATGTGTTGTGAAAGCAAATGATGAATTATTCTTACTATTAGAACAAAATATATTATGGTCAAGCATATTCTGTTTGATCTAAAACACTTTTTTGACGAGAAAGCTGATCTTTTAGATCATGGAAAAATATGATTCGATCATCCTCTCCCTTTTAGGATTTCTTCCACATTTTCCCCTTCTTTCTTAATGGTACAAAGCTCGACATAGAACCTGCCTAGCTAGTATTATCTTTTCTCATTTCCTACTGCTTAATAAGAATTTATATATATATATATATATATATAGGTGACGAGTACTGCTTCTAACTTGTACTGCCACTCGTTTCACTGACTTTTAATCTGTCCCTGCAATTTTTGCTTATGTCGTTGCTTAGATAAGATCATGTAAATATTCGGTTCTGATGATTATTATCAAAGATTATATTGACTATATTATTCTCCTTGACGTCCATATTCCAAATTTGAAGTGAACAAAAAGAGATAACATGAAATGATTCTTATATACATATATCATGCGATATTCCTTCAAACGACAAATTAACGAAGTTTCTCCGAATAGGAACTTATTCAAGTTGCCTTAAGAGAAGAGAACCCCACTTTTAATTACATTATACAATCAATGCATGTTCTAAGTGATAATTAGTTTCAATAATCGTCAAGTGGTTTAGTAAAATATATAATTTCAAGGCAAAAATATATCTCTTAATGTGACATGTATATAGCATTAGCATCATGCATGCACTTAAATACATTATCCTTTCTTAGATTACTAAGGAACAAAATAACAAGTACATATTCCTTTATGTCCAGACATCCGACAAAAGATGTGTACTTCACAATCTTAGGTTGTTGATTCTTTCAATGTCCACTTAATCTTCTTTTCAATTAGTTTGGGCACAAATATTTGCACATGCAACCAACTCTCAAAATTAAAATACAGTTGGCCTGTGGTACTTTCAGCAGTAATTGTGCATAGAGTCAAAACTATCCAGCCTCTTTCTATGTTCTGGACCAAAAGATGTTGAGCCACTCCTTAGAATCTGGTCCATAATTAGTGGTGTTTTCCACAGAGCCCATGCTGTCATGCTCCCAATCGCAATGTCAATGTGTCTTACTGTCACAATTCCACTGGCTCTAATCGGATTTTCCCTTTTCAAGTTTTAGAAATGCATGTCTTTCATGCCTAATCTGGAGAAGACAATAATGCATCGGAACCTAAGTTCAGCTTAACTTTTATCTTTTATTTATAATAACACAAAAAAAAAAAAAAAAACCTACTTCAGGGGCTTCAGCTGAGCTCTTGTAATTTGTATCATGTTTTGATCCTTTTTTCGTTTCTTAGATAGCTGGTCCAAGATCCCTCGTTCAGAGAAGAGGGTGTGCTTATGCAAAAGATCCGAAAAAAACTCTTCTGAATGCAGAACGTGGTTCATGATTTGGTACATGGGAAATATATATATAAATATATGCAACTACAAGAACAAATGGAAAATCTCAACAGTCAAAATAAACTGCTGAGTTTTGTTCTTTTCTTTTCCTATCTTCTTGCATTGGAATCATTTTGAATTTCGATTGTGTTGCAGCATGTCATTTGTCTCGTATGATGATATCATGGAGAATTTTATACTGTACACATTCTGCTAAGGAAACCGGTTTGGTAAAGTAATAGCATCGACTTGAATTTGGGAATTATAAGCAGCAGCGTTGATTCAGAGAGACGTTATGCTAGCTTGGCTAGAACATGTACAGAAGGATTGACATTCTTGTATACAATGTAAGGAAGTGACCCTCTTCTTCTTCTAGACCAGAGCTAGGGAGAGATCAAAAATTTGAAGTGCTCTTTTTACAGCTCCAACGTCGATATCTATTAACTTTCCTGTCTTGGACGAAACGATGGCACATCTCTTCTCTTCTGCATTGGGAACAAATAGTTTCCCTTTTTCTTCAGAGCAAAACAATGCGATACTGCAACAAACATGCACCATAGATACACCAAGCTTATGCCACTTTCACTTCTCTGTGAACTTAACTTTTTGTAGAGGGTTTCATTTGCAACTCAAATGAAAAACAAACAAGTTTTCTATCAGATGCAATTACCTAGGTTTTTCTCGTGCATTTGCAAGTTGGATAGCTGCTGTGTTTGTGGCAATTACCCCAGCTGAGTCGTTGATAAGGGCTGCCAGCTGAAGCAGAAGAATCCACAGAATAAAGTGTCCATATTAGAATTTGAAAATACTCCCCCATCTTTTAATCATCTTGCATTATCACCAGAAGAGAGAAGGTATTTTGTGAATGTGGACTTTTTTCACTCAGGTTTTCCTGGTGAATGCCCTTGGCTAACCGAACCACCATCAGGGCTTTGTATAGGGGCCAAGGCAGACGCAGATGGTTTAATTTGTAACTTTTTATCTTCACTTCATACTATCTCACCACAATTTTTCTATCAGTTTTTCTTGTTTGGTAAAATAATTTTGCATACAAGAATAAGACAGGGAGATAAAGTTACCTGGCCAGGAGTTGTGATGAACACAATACTTGCATCATCTCCAAAAAACTCCTCCACATTCTCCCTTTCTTTCTCATGAGGAATGACAAAAACTGGCCTTAGTCCCCTGTTTACAAATACAATTTCATGTCAATCCTCCCACATGACAGTGTGCTGTCCATTTTGTGGGCTGAAATAGGAGAGTTTTATGATTGGTTCTGCGTATAAAGACGGCCTAACCAAGCATTTTAAGTCAGAGAGTAACATAATTTCTCATCCTAAACATTAGCACATTTTAGCACACGAGCCTCCACCTCTTTCTTTTATTTTCCTTGCTTTTCTTTTTCCCATAATAAAAACTCAGTACCTTATAGTGTCTGCTATTTCAGCCCATACTTCGATGGGTAGCAAGCTATCGGGATCACCCCTAGATTGCATTGAGGCCTTTGAATCCGATTTTATCCCATGAATTACAATATATCTTCCTTTCTCTGCACCTGCACTCCTATATTTGGCCTCTGCAACCTCCTTCAACTTCCTCGAAATTGCAACTCTGAGAGGAAGCACAGGTTGCCTTGGCACACTTCGGAATGGTCTCCCCAACCAATCAAGCATCTGATGATACCTAATCCAACAAGCCCACATATTAAAGAGACCCTAAGATTCAAAGACGAAATGGAATTATCAAAACCATAACACGAAAAATCATGACTCACATGTAATATCCACCATCGGATAGATTCATACTGTCTGGTGTAAATGTTTCGGATAGAAGTAATCCTGCCCCAGCAGCATTTACATTTGGGTAAACGTAGCTGACTCTGTCTCGAGCTGTTGTCATAAACAAGAATGCAGCATGTCCCAGCCCTGCCAGTTTAGTTGATAAGACCATGTCATAGTACCTATTCTGCAAGAACGATTGATTTAACTCAACTGAATTATCACTTTTTCAATGAAGAACTAGTTTCTAATAAAAGTGCTATATGATGACTTAGTTCAGTCTACTTCTGCGAGAACAAAAAGCGTTTCATCATTTCTTATTTTGATTTTCTATGTTTTTTTTCTTCTTGAGAACTCCAACCTTAAGAAGTCCAACCATGTCAGTATACTCCGCGGGCTCCGGGAAATCATCATCAGGATCATAAACAGTAGCCCACCTCACATTCTTGTTCAACTCGTATGTTTGCTTCCCCCTTGCCGAAGCCACCACGTCCACCTGAACACCTGGGTACCTATCCTTTATCAATTGAATGGCTGGGAAGAACAGCAAATTCTCATACACACCGCCCGACACCACGCAGCAGCAGCGCCTCACGTCTCCTCTGGTTTTCAACCCTAACGGCGCGATTTCCACGTTGAATCCGGCCGGGAACTTCAAGAACCCATAGGGGCTGTTGGGGTTATCCGGTGGCCGAGGATCCTCTTCCTGCTTGCCATCTGTAAACAGGGAGCCATATTCCATGTCAGGGTCCTCTCCATCGTCGAAAGGGTCGAGCCATGAATTCTTCTTCTTAGCTTGGGCTTGAAGGTTCGGTCTCTTGGTGCAATGAGGGTGGTCAACTGGTTGAAAGAAGGAGAGTCTGGTGAAGTAGTGGGTTGAGGGAAATAAAGTTGGGTTAGAGAGAAAGGGAGACAAGGGTTTGGGCAGTAGAGAAGCTGCGGCCATGAGATAAGATCAGTGATCACAGAGTGAGTGGTTCTTCTCTTTGGTTTTCTGAGTTTCTCATGTTTTATCGTTTGAAGTTTGGAAGCAGTTAAGTGTGTGGATGGTGGTTGGATAAGTGGGTCTCTGAATTCACTTCTTTTTCTTTTTCTTTTTCTTTTGTTGCTTTTTGCTTGTTTTCTTTCAATATATAGTTTTTGAAGAGCAGAACAAGAATCAGCTCATCCTACGACCTGTGTCACAGGTCAAACAACTTACGCAGCAGGGCTTGGCTTGATTACAAAATTAAGGCAAAGATTTTTGTTAGCTTTTGGTTGGAGAGGAGTGATAAAGATGTAAAAAATTAAAAATATAATGTCATAATAATTTTTATATGAATTTTTATATGATACGTTAGATTTATTTTATAATAAAAATAAATTTATAATTAATTATCAAATATCTGCCTACCATGTCGTTATTTTTATATAAAATCTCTTCTAAACTAAAATAAAATAAATAGACAGATTGCCATTATTTGTTTCCAACTAATATCAGGAAAGCACAAGGGAATTAAACAAATTCTGATCGGCTATTGGGTAGTCAAAACTTCAAAAGTTTTTAATAATAATACTACTAATAATTATGATAATAATTACGGGAGCACTTCATAACATGACGTGGCAAGGTGTGATTGGCAGCCTGATTACCTTTTCTCGCTCTCTCTCTCACTTACTGTCTCTCAGATTCGTTTCTTTCTTCGTAAAAAAATCTTCACTCACGTTTTTCCTTCTCATTGCCCGAACTTTTCCCACACTTTCCCACTCTTTCTCGCCCTTTCCTTCTTCCACAATCGTTCCCGCATCAAAAGTCAAACTAAACATACCCAAACACACACTTCCGGCTACAGAAAAGGTCTGGCTTCAGCAATGCAGCTCCAAATCTCTGCCTTGCTTGTACCTCACTTTTCAGCCTGCTGACCAACCCCCCAGAACTGTAAACTTGACGAGATCGAAGGACAATTTCGCAATCTATAAATAAGTAATCGAAGCAATGTCAGGCCCACCGCGAGTCCGGCCGATGAATATCGCCCACTTAGAGTCCCGGCCGGTCCTCGCTCCAGCCGGCAACAAGACCCGGCCCACCGAGCCCCGAAAACCTATCTCGAAACCCACGAAGAAATCTGAGAAAACTCCCCAAGATGTCAAGCACAAGAAATCCACACCATCATCGCCACCCATCGCCGTACCTAATTTTCCTCAACGCGAAACGGCGCCGTCCTTACTGAGGCGGCAGGACTCCATGACCGCGTCGTGCTCGTCGGATGCTTCGTCCTCTACTACTGATACGTCGTCGTTGAGCGGGAGGGTAGGAGTGAGGAAGAAGCAATATGGGTTGAAGAGGGAAAAGGTTGAGAGGGTCGTTGGTGGGGCTGATAGTTTGATGACCGACTCGATTGGTTCCTTGGAGAGCAGAAAACGGTGTGCTTGGGTTACACCCACAACCGGTATGTATAGTTTTATGTTCTTTTAATTTCATGTGGCATGTCCCTTCTGTTGTTTCGACCTTCTTTTGCTACAATTTCGTCAATAACACGTAAAAATTGGAAATTTGTCGACTACTCCAATTCCTTGAGTAAGCTGTTCTGTAATAAGGTTTTAATTATGAAGGCCTCCGAAAAAATGAAGGGTTAGCTGGAGTTCTCAGGGTTTAGAATATCATGATGATTTTTTTTCTTTTATTTTGTGGAGCTGCATTAAACATGAAGGAATAATTTTAGGGGGAAGGCTTATGCCCATACACTAGCTGGCAGACAGGATTATGTTTGATTTCCTTATCAAGGAAAGTCTCCCATTCTTCCTTTAAGTTCAGAAAATAATTTTTTCAAATGAAAATTTTATGTATTACTTCTAATGACGATTGACGAAGGTGGTCGCTGTCAAAGGATGGAGAATTACACTCCTTAAGTTTAGATGCATGTTTGCTGCCCCTAAGATGAGCATTGACCTTTAGGATAGTATATAGCACAACCTTCAAGGGGCTTTCTTTACATGATTGATACAAGTGATCACGTTTAATTCTCTAAGAGGAAAGTTTGTTTGGCTTGATTTGACATGAACATACTACAACTCCTTGCCTTGGGCTACTTAGAGAGAGATGAAATTTGTGCATTCTACTGGATTTGCTTTTAATCAACTTTCCTTGTGAGGTTTTCCTCAATATTCTGTCTTGTTCTGGTGGAAATGGTGGATTCATACTTTTTTGATAAGTAATGGTGGCTAGATTGAGAAGCTATCATAGCAGTGCACACTTTGCACTCACTACGTGGTTGCTTCTAGTTGATTGTTCCCAACACTCACTTGGGGAGATGTGTGGTCTAGACGATGCCACATCATGTGTGCAAAATGGATGCTCCTAATAGTGGTTTCTATCTATATTTATTCTTTCTTAAATCCTCACTCCTACATCTTTATGGGAGAATTATCAGTTGATTAATGAATCAAAGCATTTCCTAACCAAAGTGGTCGATGATCATTTGCTCCAAACTTTACACGAGATTATCTATTTTGTGCACTGTGCATGAAACCATATTATGAGCAAAACATGACTGTTGTCTATTAGTAGGTTGGTCCTTGCATGAGCCAGGTTATATTTCGTATAATTTTCTCAGTTCAACCAAATAAATATTATTACAATAATAAAGGAAGGGATATAAAGGAAAAAGATAAAAGATAAAAATCAAATCAACTCAAATAAAAAAATAAACGATAAACAAGAAAGAGAAGAAGAAGATATACAGGAATAAATATAGTTTAGCTGTCTAGAATTGTGAATTTTCAGTCATGGTACTCCAGTTCCAGCATCCTTCAATTTAAGGTGCCTGGTAGGGAAACTCTGCACACAAGTGACTTGGGATCACTACAAATGCTTCATTTTACCAGCAGTATTCATTGTATATTTACGGAATGATCCCAACATGGAAGCTTGGAATATGAGAATATGTTGAGCACTACTACACAATTACACAATATCCATATGACAGTTGAGGGCTCTATATAAACAATTCCAGTCTGATACACACTTTTTGACATTTTTTTTTTTTAATAACAGGGAAATATCCCCTCAATTTATTAAAAGCCCTCGCTTAAGGCGGAGGAATACCAACATTACATAACCAACCAATAATCCAAATAGCCTAAATCACTAAACCAACCAATAATAGCAAACTAGATATCTATGATCGAAAACTTTGCATTCCCGTCCTATCAATCCGAACAATTCCCCTCAACAATCTTGGCAAATCCCGATCACCTACATAACAAATGGACCTCCCTTCCTCACCTTGTCTTGCAAGAAAATCCGCCGCTTGGTTTCCTTCACAAAATTGATGACCCACCATGTAATTAACCCCGTGAAAGCTCATTAAGTAAATCATCCCAAAAATCCCACTAGTACCAAAGCGAACATCGACCCTTCTTGACAGTTTTGTTTGTCTTGTTCTGGTGATATGGTCTTTACTACTATTTGTGTTAACTTCTAGTTTCTTGTTTTGATGTTCACTATCTAAAATACCAATTTCTAATTGACAATTTATTCCTTTTGTTAAAAAGATCCATGGTATGCTGCTTTTCATGATGAGGAATGGGGAGTCCCAGTCCATGATGACAAGTATGTATATAATGTTCCCATTATCTTCTTACTTAAAAAAAAAAATGTTCCCATTATCTTCTTGTTTTTTATCCCATTCTTGAACTGCATCTGACTGCTTTCTCCAGTCCTAAGTATTCTTGACACATGCAGGAGACTGTTTGAATTGCTCAGCCTATCAGGTGCTTTGGCTGAACGTACATGGCCTGAAATTCTTAACAAAAGGAATATGTTTAGGTATTGATTATACTCTTCAAGTGATGCAATACCTTATGTGGAAAGCTTATAACTGCAGAATATTCCACAAAATCTCATGTTGTCAATTAATAGTCAACAGATTATTCAACTGCCTGTCATACTAGCGTTTGAAACTCTAAAAGCATGTTATTCTTCATATAGCTTTTAGCATTTTGTGGCTTTTTCAACTTCAGCTGATTTGCATTACTTGCATCTGTACAGAGAAGTCTTTTTGGACTTCGATCCAATTGCTGTTTCAAACATAAATGAGAAAAAGTTTGTTTCACCAGGCAGCTGTGCCAGCTCTCTACTATCAGAAGTGAAGCTGCGAGCCATAATTGAAAATGCACATCAAATGTGCAAGGTTGGCCATCTTTTTCTATTCATTTTATCTTGCTATTCAATATTCTTGATAGAAAATGAGCTCCTTTTGAGGTTTTGGAAATTACTGATCCTTTGTTTGGTAAGGAAGATCTTTCCTACTGCTGTTGAAAAGCTTTCTTCTCCCATTTGGGAACAGAGAAATGGACAGTGTATTTACTGTTAATACACTGTCCATTTCTTTGTCTGTATGCATGGATGCCCATGTGCACATCATTTTTACTCCCATTAATTCCAAACCTTATGGTTACCCCTGATAAGCGCACAGAGAGGAGGAGGGGGGGGGGGGGGGTGTGGTGACGCGGGCAACATAAATTCACCATTTCTGTGTACATTTAAAACATTCTTCATCTTTTTTGTTATTTTTCCAGGTAATCATAGAGTTTGGGTCCTTCAGCAAGTACATATGGAACTTTGTGAATCATAAGCCTATAGTTAGTCAGTTTCGGTACCCTCGCCAAGTTCCAGTCAAGACACCCAAAGCAGAGATGATAAGCAAAGACCTCGTGAGGAGAGGGTTCCGCAGTGTGGGGCCCACAGTTATCTATACATTCATGCAGGTGGCTGGACTAACAAATGACCATCTCATTAGTTGCTTCAGATTCAAGGAGTGTATGATCATGGCTGAAGCAGGTGAAAAAGACGGCACCCTCAAGTCTTAAGGTCAGAGAAATTGCACGAGTCGGGATGAGAGCACGAGCTATGGTTTATTTGAGTTTCACTTCAACATAATAATGAAGCTCTTGGTTGAGAGCTGTAAATATGTTTCATCTCTTGGTGTTTGTACCTCCATGACATGGAATGGTTCTACGAAAGTGTTTTCTCTACAAATATGTGCGTGTGTGTGGATGTTAAAAACACCTTAGAAGCAGCTATGACTGGAAATGCTCAAATGACATGGTTATTTACAGAATTGATATTCCGCAAATATTACAGGCATGTGTTCGATTTATGGGCAAAATACAACAGTTATTACACGGCAAAGCATTCCTCAGTGCCAATTGTTAACATTAGTCAACCGCGCTTCTGTCTCGCAACTTGTTTATCATCTATGCGATTCTAAACCATTGAAAAGGGAAGCGTTTGCATGCCTAGCTACAGTTCTCTTCAATTTTCACAATAGATATTTCCTTCCTTTTTTTTACCCGCTCTGCTCTTGGGCAGAACTAGGTACCGCTGAGTCGAACATGATTGTTCTCAAGTGATTCGCACATAACTCGTTTCCTGGTGACCTCAGGTACAATTGCGGACTCATTCCTCAAACTCAAAGGCTTGAGCCATGAAGAAAGGAAAGCATAAAAAGACTGCAGGACTGTGAACAGGAGCGTTTCATTTGCTCTAAAGATTTTACTGCTCAATAATGGAACTACAAATTAAGATGATTTCCTGTGGCTCAATTGAGCTAGGATTTCCTATTGTTCTTTTCCAAACTTTATATTTACATAAGCATCCTAATCCTCACTTTTAAAACACTCGATATTCATTTTCTTGCTGACATTCACCATTTTTCTGTCGGATTTTGATGTAAAAATCTTCCTGAAATGGCCCGGGCAAGTGCTGCTGTGAAATTGGGATCCTTGGTCAAGGAAGACGCCATCTGTTCCACCAAGAATTGTCCGACTTCCGGAGAATCAATTCTGCTTTTTGATTGTTTGGCATCATTACTGGGTTTGGATTTTGCCAAGTCAAGAGTGACGCTAGGTCCAGACGGCCGGAGAGAGGCTGAGGCACCGGGGTGTGAACCGAGGGTCATGCAGCGAGTAGACCCTGATGTTGCCTCGAGTTGAGAAGAGTTGGGATGGTTGTGCTCACCTTCATAGGTTGCAACCAAAATAGATTGGTCTTCCGCACTTCTTTGTACCTGAAGAGCAAAATATGAGAGTAAACACCTTAGCTTGCCTCCATATATTCTTTACTAAAAACAGAATGGATGGCGTAATTAGATATCTTTTGATGTCTCACAGAAAATGAATCAGCTTGTTAAAAACAATGCACAACGCAGTATTTCGAACTCAAATTCAGAGAGCCTTTCAAGCATGCTAACAACGATATTCGCAGATTCAAATTCAGATTGATCATGAATCTCACTCTCTCACCTTCTTTTTTACAGGGCAGCTTGGAGCAAAAGAACATTTGAAGTAAGCTCTCGGACAGGGATTTTCTCTGGTGACCTTTTGTCCATATTTCCTCCACTGATACCCGTCCTTCACAGTCTACAAATAAATGCAAAGGAAAAGGGTATAAATTTTATGCCCAACGCATCCAAAAATAAAAGAAGTTAGACAACTATATATATATATATATATATATATATATATAGGAGTTTATCAAGGACTTACAAGGCTTGTATCAGATGCTTCTGTCTTGACATAAACCCTTGAAATCTTTGCCTTTATAATTTCCTCTCTAGGTTTCTTGCAGGATTCCTCATCGGTTGAGCTGCTTTCCGAATTGCCATAAATTCCGGCGACATTATTATTATTATTGTTGTTGTTGTTGTTGCAGGTATCGGACTTTCTTTTCCTTGTTGGGGTATGCTCCTTTTCCTGCAGATTCTTGCTCATATAATCCGTCAACTGGCTTCGCAAAGCATTGTAGTTCTCGCACATCACCGTTAACATTTCGGTTAGCTTCTTATTTTCTGCACTCACACGTTTCATTTCCGCCTCCAAAGCACCGGAGCTCTGAACATGCCCACACAATGTTTAACTTTTAGCACTATAGCTGAAAAGTACCCACAATAGCAGAAAGGGAACGATAAACAGATAATTAATTCGTAGCCAAAAAATAAAAAAACAAACCTCTTGTTTCACTGAAAGCTTCCTTCCAAATCCTAGAAAGTTGCTTTCCACCTCCTTGTTCTGAAACCAAACACAGAAAGAACTTCTTAAGTTCGTCAATTGAAGAGAATATCACTGGGCATGCCAGAATGAATTAATTAATTAATTTCCACGTACCGAAACATCATCAAGAACTTGACCGCCGGTTGGATTAGTGTTAAGATCCAAGCAAGTACTGATTCTCCATGAAGAATAATCCATAGCTGTACGTCAAATCCGAACTAGCTAGATAGTACTTCGGCGTATAATCTTGTACTAATACCCAATTCCAAGTTTCTACCAGAAGCCGTCTCCTTTTGATCTCCAAGAAAAAAGCCGTAATCCCTCTACGAAAAGTTACAACTTTCGCTTGTTAAATTTGCCGAGTGAACCAAACGAAGGAACATATATATACACACAAATACAAGAGGACAAAAATATCAACTTGCAAGGTAGCCTGGTGGAAAGACAGTGAAAATAGTTGGATAGAAAGAGATTTGAATATGTGGCAGCTGGCATCAACTCACTTTATAATGATAGATTTATTATTTCTTATTATTTATTATTTATTTAATAATTAACAAATTAACTATTAATAAAATTATATATATATTTTAATTTTTTTAATTATTAAAAATGTTAAAAAAATACTTAAAATAAAATAATAAAAAAATAAAAATTTTAAATATATTTTAAAAAAAATAATAAGAGAGTAATAAACCTATCACCATCTAAATAATAATAAATATTATAAAATTCACATATATATATATTCTTCTCTAATTTTATATCTTATATTTAAGACATGTTTAATTTAACAATAAAAAAATTTTATAAAAATAAATTTATAAATTGACATAATTTAATATTATATATATTAAATTATAAAATTATTTTTATTATAAAATAAAATAAAATATTATATTAATTTTATATTAATTTATAAATTTATTTTTATAAAATTTCCTTGCATCCCCCCTTTAAAACATGCCAACGACTTTGCGTCTAAAAGGTCCACCATTGGGTTGGTGCGCGTTAATTAATTTTGATATGAAAGAATGTGATTGGTGGGATATAAAAGCCGGTTGCGTTGAAACTCTTTGTAAAAAAATTCAAAGTCAAGCACACCATTGAACAGAAAGTAATAAACAATGGGTACTTGTGTCCGGTATTGCTGTAATTTGCTATAGAAGTTGGAAGACACAAAAGAAGTTCTATATTGACCCGATGCTATCTGTCCCAGCTTTCAATGATATATATATATATATATATATATATATATATATATTGGGATATTTAGAGCATCGACAATATTTAGTCATTCTCAAGCCTAAATTTTAACTAAAATTTTAGTCAAAATTTTTGAAAAGATTAATCTATATTAAACTAATTATTTTAAAATAAAAATAAAAATATTATATTATATATTTTAATAATATTTTTAAAAAATTAATATTTTGTAAATGCACTTATATTAATATTAAAATTTAATATTAAATTTGATAGATAGTGTGATGGGAAAATCATAAAAATTTTGATTTTGTCCTTTTACAATGACTCTAAATATGACTAAGGATCCTAAATTATTGTAACTCAAAGTTTCATAAATATCTCTTTGACTAACCCAATGCTCTTATGGGTGCATGGCTCTTTGCTTTGTTGTCTAGCTTCAAGCATTTTCTAGAGAAAAATATTGTACACAATCATAGAGTATACAAACGCTATACACTTCATTTGAAAAAAGTGGATAAATATAAAATTTACATTAAAAAAATTATTTTTTTAATAATAAATCTCACTCATTTTCAAATAGAATGTGTATATAACACTTGCACATTCTATAATTCTATATAACATTACTATTTCCCACGTTACGTGCATTATTCTATTTTAAACTATTTTGAGAGATATAAGAGAATGATTTTTTAATTAAAATCTTAATTTTTATCCGAACTTTATAATCTAAAATAACATATATATATATATATAATTATCACTATTCATTCTGAATCTTAATATTTGGACAAAATATTAAAATCTTGTGTTTTTTTCTTCACGCCGATAGGTTGATCTCTGTTTTGGTTTGCATTTTTGGTTTTTTTTTTTTTTTCTCTCCTGTTTTATTTGCAATAAACGATACTCCTCATAGGAAAGGTGTACATTTAATACATAACGGTCACTCATGATGATGGCTTCTTTTTAAGATTTTCCAAAATCTTGAAAGGATTTCGAAACAGTTTTGGATTCTACAAAATGTTAGCTTCTATGGAAAAAGGTTTCGAACTTATAATACAAGAAAACAAAGTATATGGATATTTTATAATTTATATGGCTGGAATATGATGTTCTATTTTCGGAATAAAATTATAATAAAGACAAGTCATGCCAAAAATTGACTCAAAATAAGTTTAAAAAATGTTTTTTCGATCATTTTTACATTTTCGATGGTGGTTAAAATTCAAATCCTATAAATTGATGAGTAAATATCATTAACAAAAATTCTATGTATAGTGACTTTTGCGTATTCTTTATATACTTCATTAATGTGATTGATTACATCATTTTTTTTTAATATAAAACCAATCACATCAGTAAAGTGCATAAAAAATACGTAAAAATAACTGTATGTAATAAAACTCATAAATATAATGCCATGCATCACAACATTGAGATCACAGAATTGCTGATCACATACCCTAACATTTTCAAATACCTAATCCTTTGATTAAAAGAGAGAGGAAATCTCGAAATTAAGCAAAAGCAAGTTGGCTCAACCACGGACAATGACCAAACTATATAAAACTCAAATTTCTTAAGTATCTTGAGTCCATTGAATTGGAACCACAAAATTAGTGTACGCATGTTAGTATTCATGAACGGATGGATTTTAATATTAATGTCCATGTCCAATTAATTAAATGAAGCCCTACGCAAGAAAAGTAGTCACGGATTCGAACAACAACCGTGGAAATCAAACCCTTTTTGGTGGTCTTATTTCTCAGCACATGTGTGAGAACATTTGTCCAAATTTCAACGAAAAAGAGGTTATGGCAGGCCAGGCAGCTCAATCGGCAGCTGAACTACATGGACTTTTTAGTACCTGCCTTTAATTCGTGGGCCCTATTTTTATAAACTTCTGTGTGGGACTAATCACGCGGTAAAATGAAAGAAAATTGAGCCTCTTCTTTCGAAACAATAGCAAAGCAAAACGACAGACAATGCACACTAGTCAGTGTAGTCACTTTGGAGATTTGTTTGTCGTCTTCTGTCGGCCTCATTCAATTGGATGCTTAACATTGAAATCATATCATATAAGATCATGATACATCATCTACCTAGATTTTGCTACATATAATAATATTAGGGTGACTAAGGTTACCTTTGAATTCTTAGAATATTTTATCAGTATATCTATATATAGTAATAAAATAATTTGAGTTAAGTTAAGATATTTTATAAGTTTTAAAAAATAAAAGAGAAAAAATTGAATACAAATATTATAAAGTTAAAATTTTGTTTGAATATAATTTTTAATAAAATTTTTATTTTGAAATTTGAAAAAGTATTTTTTTTTTTTGTATTTTATTTGAGAGTTTGAAAAATTGTAATGATTAAATAATAATTATATGAAAATATTTAATATTTGAAATTGAAAGTATTTAATTTCAAATATATGAGTGATGTTTGAAAATGAAATATCTAAAAATATTTAAAAATAATTGTATTGCCAAATAGATCTTAGGAGTGGTTTGATTCAGAGATAAATTAAGATGGTTTGTGATCAATACTAGAATAAAATATTATTTTTATAATATTTAAAAATATTGAATTGTTTATTATATTTTGTATACAAATTTAAAAAAATTATAATGATAAAGATGAAATGAGTTGAAATAATTTATAAATTCAAACGAAGCCTTATTGTTTTCAACTTTGTCAAATATTGTCTATTTAGCAACACAAATGTTTTTTTCTGTATATTAAGTTGAATAAAATTGGTACTATAAAGATGGAAACATAGATTTAATTAATTATATTTTATTATAAGTGATCTTTCAGTACGAAAGTCACCGCAGTTTACGAGATATAAGTCAAATATAGGTTGAATTCAAATGAATTAGTAGCAAGTGTGCATGAATGGCTGGAAACCACCGCTGACCAATTGATTAGTACGTACGTGATGCATGAAATTCAAGGTAGAAAGTAGAAACCCAATGCCCACTTGTCCTTCCCTTTCATTTCAACAGAACTGATCCGCCACTTCACCTAATTCCGGGTTAGGCACATGCAAATAAAGACAGATCCTTACGCCATGCATGAGATCACAAGCTCCAGTACTATACACTTATCAGCAGTACTTTGGAAATATTGCACATACTTTATCAACTTGTTGGGAATTAGGACGTTCCATCTTAATCCATTCTACAGGTCATTTCTTTTACTAGTTTAGTTATATAAAATTAAATTATCTTATATAATATAATTATTTTAATTATTTTAAATTTTTACACAAAATATAATAAAAATTTTAATTTTTATAAATTTAAAAATAAAAATAATATTAAAATTTTTTATTATAATAATATTTTTTTCAACTTTTAACAAAATATTTTATCTCATCTTATTTAAACTAAATAACTAAATGAGACCTTAAATTTTTTACGTAATTTTTACTCTGATATTAATTATTAGAAACCTAATTATTGATTTATAAATTTTAAGACTGTTGAATATTAATTTAACCAAACTTTTAATCCTCATAGTCATGATATTTTCTTTTGAATTTATATGATTAGACTCGTGCCCTAGCTAATTAGCTAGGTCTTCTTCGGTTCTTTTTCCAATTGAACAAGTCATTCATGAATCCTTTACTTGTTATTTGTTAGTGACGTTTTTGTCTTCTTTCTTAATTTTTTTCTTTTAGGATGGCAGTGTTTTCAAATATTGGGTATAAATTTCAAAACGTTTGAATTGCTTAAAGACTCTTTGATGTGTTCGCTAGCTATCTAAATATTAACAATAGAATAAGTATCCGTTTGGATATAAAGGTGAGATGAAACTATCTCATCTCATTTAATTTTAACTAATAATTATATTATTATTTATAAATAATTTTAAGTCATCTCATCTCATTTTACTATCTAAATAAGATATAAGATTTACGTACTTATTTAAATTATTTACCAACGTGATGTGAAATTTATTATATTAATATATTCATTAAAAAAATATTAAAATATCAATTATTATTTATACAAAATAATACACTAAATTTTCAGAAAAAAAATATGAAATTTCATGAGTTGATAGATATATGTGTAAATAGATTAATTATTGCATTATTTGATCCATGGAGGAAGTAATGATAATTGGTTTGAGGATTGGTATATATATAGCTGTAGACTGTAGTAGTGGGAGTTGACGGAAGGCAGGAGTAAACAAATGCGCACCTGTAGTATTCATGTCTGGATAAGAAAGAGCGTGTCCGGTCCATGTGCACGCTCGGGTTTGACTTGACCGCGTTTTCTCGTTTTGCCTTTTCATTTTATTTAATTTGTTTCTAAAATTACATATTCTTTAAGACTTCATTTGGATGCCAAATTCATCTCAATTCATTTCAATTTATTATTATAATTTTTTTAAATTTCAATACAAAATATAATAAACAATTCAACTTTTTTAAATCTCAAAATAATAATAATATTAAAAAATAATATTCTAACAATATTTTATCATCTCAACTCAATTCCACTCAACTCACTTCAACATCCAAACACAACCTAAATATTTTATGTTACGGGAAATTATATTTACCTTCTCGATTATTATTATTATTATTATTATATTTTGTTCAGTTTGTTTCTAAACCACCCTCAAAATAATTTATAAACTATATGATTATTTTATAATTTTTTTTTAAAAATTATTTCTTTTAAAAAAAGGTCATTTTAATTATCTGGATAATTATATAATATTATAATCTCTATATTGTAATAAAGTCAATTACATGATTTGTCTGTGATGAAAGATATTTATGGTCATGAAGTACCTAATCCTAGATTGAAGTACTACTGCATGAAGATGACTCTAGCAAGCACGGACTGACTGAATTAATTATATATTAATACAATTGGGAATATGGTCATGTGGTGTCGGTCAGTCCGATGAATCTGATCAAAATTAGAAAGCCTAGCTGGGGTCTTTGTATATTCACATGTTTCATGAACGTCCACGTACAATTAATTTCCAGGACAAGAGAATTTCGTACCGCCTTGTTTTGTTTATTATAATACTTAAGATGCTGTTCTGATCTTTACTAATTCTCCACACGTGTTTGAGAAATCGAGAAATCATCGTTGTTTGCTTGTTTTCTTCTGCGACATTCTTGTTTTGGTATTCTCATGTTGAGAGGTTATAATAACTTATAATTCAGATAAAGTCTTTCAAATATGGCTGAAGCTTGCTGCTTGCTTGAGGGGCCCCTTTCCTTTCGCGTGATAGAAGTTGAAGTCATTTTGATCCAAAAATATAATTTTATGAAAAATAATAGTTATAATTGTAATTTTGCAAGTATTGTATAGTTATTTTTAAAAATATAAATAAATATAAATTTTATATGAAAAAAAATTAATTATTTAATAATAAATTTTATTCTTTTTTAATACGACTGTACGTTACTTATACAATTTACTGTTACATGTATAGCATTACTCTAATTTTATATACACGCTCCAAACAATATCTCGTTTGTTTTGGAAAAACATCTCATCTCATCTTATCTAATTATTATAACTTTATCAACTTCTAATATAAAATAAAATAAACAATTCAACTTTTTTAAATTTTAAAATAAAAATAATATTAAAAAATATATTTTAATAATATTTTATTTTAAATTTTAAATTTAATTTTATCTCGTTTTATTTCATCTCATGTTCAAAAATAAACGAAGCTTAAGATGCAAAGGAAGACACGTACGTACGTACACGAGGTTGTTAATTGGCTTGACTAATAAGTACTGAGATTCTCAGTCAACGTACGTACATCTTGCGCGTGTTGGGTCACTTGAAAAAGAAATTAACTTTTTCGTGGAAATATAAGATTTTTTTCCTGTGACCATTCACAATTCAATTCAGAGGTTAATTACAGCCATTAATGGCAGACTTTACTAAAAATATTTAGCAAAGAATGTTAAGTGTAACTAAGTATAAAATATATATTTTAAGTCGGTATGTCATCTATCCACATCATTTAAATTTTAAAATTTATTTTTTAAATTTAATTATACATTTTTATTCAATCTATTCTACACACTGACTTAAAAATAGAATAATTATTATGATATATTGTGTCAAATTTTACCTTTTTAACCCTAACAATTATAATATTTTGACACGATTCTATGTTGTACGTGGGCAAGATCTCCTTGTAGTTCAAAAGTCAAAACAATTGACAGGTAGAAGAAGAAGTGGATGAACAAGATCATGAAGAAATAATGAGGCCACAGACCATTCGTCCGAGGCCCATAAATAGTCTATGAGGAAACTTTGGCAGGACCTAAAATCAGAATCCTAGCCCATTCTCTTCTCTCGTAGCCCATGGTTGAGTACTAGTTATGTAGCATCTTTATAATCAACCAAAATTAATTTTATTTGAGGATATTTATACCATACTATCATTTAAATATTATTTTTAAAATTTAAATGTTACAAATCAAATTACTTAAAACTCTTAAATTTGAATACGAAATTTTAGAAATCTTTTACCCACAATAAGAAAGATAAAAATACAAAAGGGGAAGATGTTTCATTTCCAGTTTTATAAAAAAAATAATGATATTTTTGTCAACTTTCTTATGAACACTTGGAATTAAAACTTGATGATTACAAAAACAGAGGAAGAGTAGATGAAGAAAAAGACTCTCGTGTGATTTACTTGATTATTTAATACAAGTACAGAATGTATTTATAGAGATAAAATACAGTAACATAAAATTAACTAACTTTTTACATCTTTTCCTACTTTGACACGTGCTTCTTTAGATTGTAATTCCATTTTCTCAATTTGTGAAGCTATACTCCAACACCCCCCCTCAAGATGACATGTATATTAAGGATGTTCATCTTGCGAAGAGTGTGATGAAAAGGGAGGGAGCCTAAAGGCCTTGTGAATATATCTGCCAGTTGTAATATTGAAGGAATGTGGAAAAGTTTAATAATGTTTTGCTGCAGCTTCTCTCGAACAAGATGGCAGTCAATTTGGATGTGCTTTGTCCTCTCATGCTGAACTGGATTGGTAGCAATAGATAATGTTGATTTGCTGTCTGTATATAGTAGTGTTGGTTGTTGGTGGTTGATGTTTAAGTCTTGCAAGGCATAGAGGAGCCACTGGATCTCACATGTTGTTGAAGAAAGGGCTCTGTATTCTGCTTCTGCAGAAAACCTGCTAATGGTAGCCTGCTTTTTACTTTTCCATGAGATCAATGAGTTGCTTAGGAAAATAGCAAAACCTGTTACACTCCTTCTAGTATCAACACACCCTGCCTAGTCACTATCTGAGAAGGCCTTTAGCTGCAATTCTGATGAAGAGGGGAAGAATAGACCTTGTCCTGGTGTAGCTTTTAGATATCTGAGTACTCTAATTGCTGCTTGGTAATGACTAACAGCTGGTTTGGCAAGGAATTGACTCAGAACTTGAACTGAATATGCAAGGTCAGGTCTAGTGATTGTAAGGTACAATAATCTTCCAACCATCATTCTATAAGTTGAAGGATCTTCATAGAGATCTGAATCTGTTGTAGTAAGTTTAAGATTCGACTCCATTGGGAAGGCAGCAGGCTTAGCACCAAGAACTCCAGTATCTTGAAGTATGTCTAAGGCATACTTTCTTTGACAAATTGATATGCCATTTTTAGACCTCGCCACTTCCAAGCCAAGGAAGTATTTGAGTTCTCCCAAATCTTTAATTGTGAACTTGTCATGTAAGAAAGTTTTGAGCAATTCAATCTCTAGTAAACTGTCACTAGCCAGTAGAACATCATCTACATAGATTAGGAGTGCTATAAAAGAGGATTCAGATTTCTTAATGAACAAAGAACAATCTGAATTTCCTTGAGTGAAGCCATAATCAAGTAGAGCACTGGATAGTTTTGCAAACCATTGTCTAGAGACCTGTTTTAAACCATAAAGGCTCTTGAGAAGTTTACAAACTTTGTTTTCTCCTTTGACAGCCAATCCAAGGGGCAATTCCATATAAACTTCTTCATGTAAGTCACCATGTAAAAAAGCATTATTCACATCTAGTTGGTGAATATGCCAATTTTTAATTGCTGCTATAGCAAGAATCAACCTTATAGATGTGATCTTGGCTACTGGAGAAAAAGTGTCAAAGAAGTCTAAGCCTTCTTGTTGAGTGTAGCCTTTAGCTACTAATCTAGCTTTGTGCCTTTCTATAGTGCCATCTGCCTTGTACTTAATTCGAAATACCCATTTGCAACCTATGGTCTGTTTATTTTTAGGAAGAGTAACAAGTTCCCAAGTTTTGTTCAACTCTAAGGCATTTATTTCATTTTGCATAGCAACTTGCTATTCAAGTATTTTGGCTGCTTGTTTGTAGGTTTTGGGTTCTTGGGAAGCTGAAATGGATGCTAGAAAGGCTTTATGGGATGTGGATAGTTGATTGACAGAGAGAAAATCAGAAATAGGATAGAGATTACCTGAATTAACAGAACAACCAGTAGAAGCAGTTGATTGATTTGCACTTGAAACAGTAGAGACATTACCACAATAATAGTCCTGCAAGAAAACTGGTGGTTGTTTAATTCTTGAAGATTTTCTTAGTTGCTGTGTGTTTGAGGTAGATTGGTAGGATTGAATATTCTTGGAAAGATCATGAGCATTAGGAAAAGAAGATGAACCAGTATGTAAAATTGGTTCATTAGAAGGTGGATTTGTCTGAATGGGAGAAGGAGAATTTTGATCTTTTCTAATCTGATCATAAAAGAAATCTGAAGTGGAGTTGGTTGGAGGAAATAGAAAAGAGTGTATCTCAGAATATGAAATGGGTGAAAGAGCTTTAAAAGGAAAACTGTTTTCACAGAAAACTACATTTCTCGAGATGAATATCTTGTTTGTATTAAGGTCCATCAGCTTATATCCTTTTATATCAGAGGGGTATCCTAAGAAAAGGCATTTTGTGGCTCTTGGATCAAATTTATGTCTGTGATTTGTAAGTGTTAAGGCAAAGCAAAGACAACCAAAAACTTTGAGATGGGAGAGATTAGGAGCTTTGTTGAAAAGCATTTCAAATGGTGTTTTATTTTTGAGAAGAGGGGTGGGAATTCTGTTTATGATGTGTGCAGCAGTCAACACACAATCACTCCAAAAGGTTAAAGGTATATTTGCTTGAAACATTAATGCTCTGGCAGTGTTTAACAAGTGTTGATGCTTCCTCTCCACAACTCCATTTTGTTGTGGAGTTTCCACACAACTTCTTTGATGTATAATGCCATGATCATTATAGAATTGGGTTAGAAGGAATTCTGGTCCATTGTCTGACCTTAATGTTTTGATAGGAACACTAAATTGTGTTTCTACCATTTTATAGAAACTTTTAAGTATAGAAGAGACTTCAGATTTTGCTTTGAGCATATAAACCCAAGTGCATCGTGTGAAGTCATCAACTATAGTGAGAAAGAATCTATATCCAGAATATGAAATAATGCCAAAGGGACCCCATATGTCACAATGGATCAAATCAAACATTTTATTAGAATCAGTTTGAGATACAGGGAAAGAAAGCTTTTTTTGCTTTGCTAAATGACATATATCACAAACATTTGTGGAATCAAAAGATATGGATGATTCTAATTGTCTAAGAGAAGGTAATCTTGAGTTAGAAACATGTCCTAATCTGTAGTGCCAAAGATCTAATTGAGTTTGAGTAATGGTTGAAACGAAAGGTGAAGAATTAAACTGGTGTTGATTGCAGGTAGCCTCTTTTGAGGTAGTTTGAGATAAGTGGTAAAGTCCATGTTTCTCAAATGCAATCTCAATCATCTTTTTTGTTGATTGGTCCTGTAAAAGGCAGTAAGAATCAAAGAAAGATACAAAGAGATTAGATTCTTTTGTTAGTTTGGAAACAGATAGCAAATTAAATGAGAAACTTGGAACACACAACACATTGTGCAGAAATAATGTGTTCGAGAGGCAAACAGTACCAATGTGAGTAGCTGGGACAGAGTTGCCATTAGGCAGATTAATGGAAGTATTAATTTGCTTGGGTGTAGAAGAATATAAGAGGGGTGAACAGATCATGTGATCTGTTGCACCAGTATCCAAAATCCAAGATAAATTGTGTTGTAAAGTTGAAGAAACTGAATAACAAGAATGTGGTATTTTACCAGAGAATTGAGAAGTAACAAGATTCACAGCTGGTGTAGGGGATGGATTTGAATTTGCAAGTGCTAGTAGTTTAGTAAATTCCTCAGAAGTTAAAGAAAACTTTTGATTCTCATTACTGTTTTGAATGTAGACCTCTCCAGTTGAAATGGCAGCATGAGCAGTAGGAAGATTTCGCTTTCCTTTAGGTCCTGTCCAACCAGGAGGATAACCATGAAGTTGGAAGCATTTTTCCACTGTATGTCCATTATATCCACAGTGAGTGCAGTACAAAGAAGATTTCTTCTGCTTGTCTTTGGAGAACTTTGACTGAACAAAAGGTTGAGTATTCTGTTTGACTAACAAGGCATGGGTTTCATGGCATACAGGTTTGGTTAATTGTCTTTGGCTTTCCTCTTGAAGCAATAAAGAAAAGACTTTAGCCATGCTTGGCAATGGGAAAACAAGAAGTAACTGACTCCTGACTGAAGCATAGGAATCATTTAAGCCAACCAAGAACTTTAACACATAATCAGATTGCTGTCGAAGTAGTAAGAAATCAAAAAGATTGCATGTGCATGATGCCATCTTTCCACATGTGCAAGTTGGGAATGGCCTGTAGCTAACATACTCATCCCATAAGGTTTTGAAAGCACTGAAGTATTCAGTGATTGATGAAGAACCCTGAGTTATAGAACTTAGAGATTTTTCAAGGTGAAAAACCCTTGGGCCATCACTTCTCAAATATCTTGTTTTTAACTCATTCCAGAGATCTACAGCAGATGCTACATAAAGCAAACTATTTCTAATATCTTTAGAAATAGAATTCATGAGCCAAGAAAGTACCAAATTATTGGCACGGAGCCAAGCAGTATGATGAACACGCAGATTAGTAGGAGGAGCTGTAATCGAACCATCAATGAAAGCTACCTTGTTCTTGACAGTTAAAGCCATAGTGATCGATCGACTCCAAGCGATGTAGTTGTCTCCTACAAAGATTTATGAGACCAAGAGAGAACCCGGATTATCACTAGGATGAAGATAATATGGGCTAGAAGAATCATCTGAAGGATTAGAGGGACGAGGAGATTCTGAAGAATTGTGAGGGTTTACTTCTGTCATTTTACCAAGAAAATGCAAGAAACGTAGAAAATAGTCAAGAGAATATCTCAAGAGAATTCCTGAGCAGAATTTGCAATGTAGATTGCAAGATTTAGGAAAGAAAATATGCGGAAGCAAGTATGGTTTTCAATCTGATACCATGTCAACTTTCTTATGAACACTTGGAATTAAAACTTGATGATTACAAAAACAGAGGAAGAGTAGATGAAGAAAAAGACTCTAGTGTGATTTACTTGATTATTTAATACAAGTACAGAATGTATTTATAGAGATAAAATACAGTAACAGAAAATTAACTAACTTTTTACATTTTTTCCTACTTTGACACGTGCTTCTTTAGATTGTAATTCCATTTTCTCAATTTGTGAAGCTATACTCCAACAATTTTCACAACTGTTTATCTAATCATATTAACTTTAAAATGATATTACTTTCATACAAATATCACTCAATTAAAATATAATTACTAACAAAATTATTATAAAAAAGATTTGAGTAACATCTTGCTTTATTATAAAAAAGTTACAACGAAAGGTGGCGATGAGGAATTAGTGATGTTTGATATCTCGCTTTCTAGGGTAAGTGAACTTGCATTGTTAGATTATACAATGCACGTTCGTTGTATAATCTATATATATATATATATATATATATATATATAAGTTAGGTGTTGGATCTCCTGCTCATAAACATTCATCCAAAATCCAAATTAATCAATTGCCAACACGTACTTTTGTGATTAATGTCGTTGTTTTTATTCTTCAAAAAGATTTTAGTTTATATTTAATGTGTTTGAACATGTCGACGTCTCTGTTGGTTTTATTTTCTCGTACCCATACCAACTACGTAAGAAGCTTTTTCAGGAAGAGGAAGAATGAATTAATAGTAAGTACAACATGCGAACTTTCATAGTTTTATTTTACACAAATCGTCAATCAGCATCGATCATCGGATCAATATTAAGCAGTCTGATCCATTAATATATATAATATGCGTATATGCTTGCACTTCTTTTATATATGTGTGTGTGTATGTATTTCGACTGGAAATTACAGTACTTATACCGCTGAAGAAGATGGAGGCAATAACCAAGGTCTCTACACTACTACATATACCATACACACACGTGGTATAATTTGATTTGAAAAATTTAAAATTTATCGATCCAAATCAAATTATATCAGATGGTGTATGCATGGTGTAGAGATCTTAGAATATAATTATTTATTTTAAAGACTACTGCTGGATTATAAGAGATCAGAAACTTCTTGCTGTTTAGGGACAGGAAGGATGGCCTTCTGCTGCAAGCTCTTGACGGTCTCGTATAGGGACTGCTCCACCGGGGTGAACTCTAAACCCAAGTCCTTCAGCTTTTGGTTGGAGAATTTGTAGGGTTTTGCTCTCGGGTTCTTTTCATCCGAACACCTGCGTACGTACATATCACGTTTCAGATCATCATCAGCGTTATTTAACTTGCAAATTAAACAAGAAACAATATTACAGCTTCCAAGAAAGATACAAAGACTGCCGCATGCGTTCAATCAATCTGACAGGCCTGGGTCCAAGTCCGACTGTTACATTGGGTTAGGTAAGGTATCTCCATGATATA
Organism: Juglans regia; assembly: GCF_001411555.2. Lineage (NCBI taxonomy): Eukaryota > Viridiplantae > Streptophyta > Magnoliopsida > Fagales > Juglandaceae > Juglans > Juglans regia. Next base: position 28,349,759 of record NC_049912.1, on the reverse strand, counting down.
TTAGTATAACTACTATTTTTTTTTTATCAATTGGAATTTAATTCCTTAATACTTCTAGCTATATATATATATAATATTCAAGCAGCAGATCGTGCATCAATTTTACACCCATTTTGATCTGTACATCACGTAAACAAAGTTGGTGTTGATTCACCTACTGCATGCCCCCACCATATAATTTTATAGAATATATATATAATATACATTATATATACGTAAACGTGCAAAAGGTTTAACGTACATTTCCTACCTGCCATGCATGCTAAAAGCAAGCTAGTTACTTAATTCTCCACGTACGTCCAAAAACTCTTTCTATATTATCAGATAAACACTCTTTTACTGGCCTAATTTCTCATGTCAGGACTCATGACTACTCAGCAATACGCGGTTGGATCCAGCTAGTCATGTTCTGGGAATTCTTAGTGATTTGGTGAGAAATTTCATCATGCATGCATATTGGTGTGTGGTGAACTGTGAGCATCCGTGTTTCTTTCAAACTCTCCTTAAAAAAAAAAAAAAAAAAAAAAAAAAAAAAAGAAAGAAAGATAAGAAACTAACTTGGTTGGAATTGGATACTCTGGGAAGAAGTTGAGAAGAATTTCGACGACATCTCCACGGTGAAGCACCCTCTCAGCACAAAGGTATCGTCCAGACGCAGAGGGAGTCTCGAAAACGAGAATGTGAACAAGGGCAACATCCCTGACATGGACATAAGCTTGAACGGAGTTTGCATATGTTTTAGCAGATCCAGTCAGGTATTTGAGGATATGAATAATGCTTGCATTCACTGTTGGCTGCAACAATGGTCCCAGCACCAACGCCGGATTCACCGCCACCATATCCACCCCTTTCTCCTTCGACTCCTCCCATGCTGCTTGCTCTGCCACTGCCTTCCCATAGCAATACCAATTCTGCATTATTAATTCAAATCCAAACAGCTTCGTCCCATGATCAAAATATTCATTAATTATCATAGAAAAATAATAAATTTTGTAACTTTATTAATTTCATTCTTATATATTTCAATAATTGTCAAGATAGTCACTCCATCGGTCTCCATATCTGAATTTATTTGACCTATATATATATATATATATATATATCAATCGTGATACATAGAAGTTTTAAATTCTGAACACCAGTTAAAAATTGATTTTATTTTTTTATTTTTATATTTCATATTTATAATATGAGAATAAAATAATAAAATTACATATTTTTAAATAATATACAAAAATGTGGAACTTATATTTAAATTTTTTTTATATATATAAGTTTATAACTATCTAGGAAAATATGACTGTCCGCCGGCCGGCCTTGGTATTAATTGGTTAACCACTTTACATATATTGATGCCTAGCTTTGAAAATTCTAGTATTTTAGTTGTACAGATTCAACTCACATAGTACGTGTCAAATCACCTGAAGAAAGAAGTAAATATAATATTATATATATGTCCGTTGATTTATACGTAAATTAATGTAACATATAACGACCTTTGTGTTCTTGCAAAAGTCGAGGTCACTCCAACAAGATTCATCAACCACGACATCTGGATTCCTAGTAGGGTCCATGTACACCGCACCGATTGATGATGTGAATACCACCCGTCGCACTTTGGCCTCTGCCGCTGCCATGATTACGTTCTTCGTCCCATCCACTGCCGGCTCCAACATTTGTTCCTTTTCATTTCAAGTTGTAATCATAAGTACCACAACCATTAATAATTTTATTAATTGAGAAATTTTAAAACGTACGAAACTGTGCTCGATCGATCGATCAAGAATAACAAAACGACACAAACAATAAAAGAAAATGGTTATAATAAATTATTGAAAGAAAAGAATTCAGCTTGGAATTAATACAATATTATTTTTCGTTCTCCACTAATAAGTTTTATCATTATATATTAAAAATAGATGTCATAAATATCTAATTAGATCAATCATACTAAGATGATTTAAAAAAATATATATTTAAAGATTTGGATCTTAATTAATTTCTTAGAAACTCTAAAGCTAGCCTAGAGTGGGAGAGATAGACACAAATGAAATAGACTTCACAATATCTATATAGCTATTGCTCCATAAATTCTTCTCAACAAGACAAGTTTTATACAAATTTTTTATAAAAAAGTGAGTCCTATTAATAAATAATAATTTTCTATATACTTTTTTAAGATGCGGGTCTACTTATTTTCAAGGACTTGTATAGAATTTGTCTATTTTGAACTTTGTACAAATTATTTCTCTAAATTAAGATTTGATAAAAAAAAAAACAAAAACAAAAACAAAAATCTACAATATGCCTATCACATGCAACAAACACATGACTTAGTAAGTTTTTGAATTGAACTTAACTGATCATATATAAATGCCCATTAATAATATTTCATGATATTTTGCAGCGTATACGAGTGGAGCCATGACTAATCCACCACAATTCAATCATTTCTGTCCACGTACAACCGCAAAAAAAAGGTTTCTAAAGTAGTACTACTGTCAGATTTAATGATTTTGGCCAAGAATGTTACTATATTTTTATTTTATATATACATGGAAAAATTCTATATATTATACTATTATCTTATTTTAATTTTTCATCTCACTATATATATAATATGTGATATATTTATCATCCTGATAAAAATGCCACATCAATAGTGTATAGCATTAATTATATATATATATTGCAAATCAAAACTTAAAATTTATATTCATTATATTAATGATGTAACGTCACTCATGTACATGCATGAATATGAATAGATAGCAACGAAATAAAAGATGAGAAATTCATGTACTAACGGGATCATCGGTCACGGGTGACGCGGTGTGAAAAACTCCAGCACACCCATTAATGGCTGCCTTGAGGCCCTCGTAATCAAGAAGATCAGCTTTCCATAAAGTTAACCTCTCCTTTGCTCCATCAAGCTCTTTCAAATGAGCATTCTTTGGGTCCTCTATATATATTAACCCATGCGCGCAGTGCATATATACACAGTACGCATGAAATCATGCATTAGTAAATATATATTAAAGGAATTAATTAATTCCATGCAATTTAATGAAAGAAAACTACGTATCAACGTCCCAGGAAGATGCCATTTCATATATATAAAAATAAATAAAAACCTGCATCTCGGAAGATTGAACTGTACTCCAACGTCTAATAATTACCTGGATTTCTCACTGTCCCTTTAACAGTGTAGCCTCTATCTAGGAGAAGATTCACGATCCATGAGGCAATGAAGCCGCCTGCGCCGGTGACACAAACAGTTTGTCCGGAAACTGAGGAGGAACCAAGTTCATAATGAAGTAATGGCATAACTTGGTGTTCACTGTTAGGATTTGGTAAGAAAAGGGAGAGATCAAGGAAATTAAGAAACGTGCTGTTGCTGGAATGGAAGAAACGAGAGGCACAAGCTACATATATATTCTGGTTAAACTGGTGTATGGTTTTTGCTTTTTATAAGCAAAAGATCACCCCACCTACCACGGGGTAAACAGTCGATAGAAAAAGCAAAATAACAAAAAAAATAAATTACCAGAACTATTTATCTACATCGTACGTCCAAGACTCCAAATTGGTTAATCCAAAATTTAAATGCTTAGGAAAAAGAGAATTTTTTTCTTGCCCATGAGAATGGGATGATGCTATGATCAGTGCGGCATTTTCGGGGGGTTCTAGGTAATAATAAATATTTTGTTTTACAAAATTAAACAAAATAATTAACTCATCCTGTTTTTTTTTCCTAAATATATTATGAGAAATAGTAATGTTATATATAGTTATATAGTGCACGAGCGCCGCGCAATCATCTTGAAAAATAGTGAGATCTACTATTAAAAAATTATTTTTTTTCATGTAGGTCCTGTATTTACTTACTTTTTTTAAAAAGATCCCGCAACGCTTGTGTAGTACTCCACAACCCAAATATCATTTTTCTATGAGAAATAATTTGTACAAACCTCAAACAAGTCCTTGTAAAAAAATAGACTCCACTTAAAACAAATGTAAAAAAAAAAATTATTTTTTATTAGTGGGATTCATTTTTTTTCACAAAAGGCTTGTATGAGCTTGTTTATTATATATAAAGAGTAATGTTACATACAATCGTAGAGTGAGCAAATGTCGCATAATCATTTTGAAAAATAGTAAAATTCACTATTAAAAAATTAATTTTTTCATATAAGTTCCTTATTTACTCACTTTTTTAAAAAGTTTGTACGGCGTTTGTGCATTACAAATATCATTTCTTGTATATAAAATCTAATCAAGCTCACTATTTTCAAAGAACTTTCTAATCTAAGGGGAGATTTGGATACAAAGAATCTATCATCTAATCACATCTCATCTAATCATTATAATTTTTTAAATTTTTTATATAAAATATAATAAATAATTCAATTTTTTTTAATTTTAAAATAAAATAATATTAAAAATAATATTTTATTTAACTTTTAAATTTTATATCATATCTTCTTATCTCAAAGTCACTATACAAATCTTTCCTAAAGTTTGATCGCAAATTTCGGACATTTTTAGAAAAGTCTTGCATGCATATGATGGTTAATATTGCCGTGCTTTCTGCTTTTTTGGACAACCTGGAAAGTTTGCTAATCAAACAATCAAACGCACGCTTTTTAAAAAGGAATATGAAATGACTGATCATTAATTTTCAAAAAATAAAAAATAGTAAGCTAAGTTTAGAGGAAATATTGAATTTTATTAATCCTTGTAATGAAATGAATTACGATTTTTTTTAATATATATATATATATATATATATTAAATCGAGTGAACAAGTGAAAATTCAAATGAGTCGAAGTCCAACCCGACACCCACCGTCTGAGGTAAGAGGACGGATGCTCGAACCTACTTAATAAAACTATATAAATCCTAACTTTTAAAAATGAATAGTGATAAACTAACAACTCATTCATAATTTATAATCAAATTGTATACAAATGAATAGTGAAAATGAATAGTGATAGACTAACTACTCTCATTTACAATTTATAGATAAATTGAAAATGAATAGTCACAATTTATTGACAAATTGTGTACAAATTGAAAATGGACAGTGATAGACTAACAACTCATTCACAATTTATTGATAAATTGTATATAAATTGAAAATGGATTGTGATAGGCTAAAATGGATAGTTGTATGTACAAATTGTTATTTAATAGTAAATTTCTCTTTTTTTAAAAAAATTGGAGTCAAACATTAATAACCGCCTAGCTATGATAGTAGGTAGTACTGTTAGTTGTAGGTCAGGGGATAGAGAAATTTTAAAAAATTGTTGGGAAAAAGTTACTTTTTTTTCTCTATTTTGATCATTTCATTTTATCGCTAGTCAAAATTTTTTATTATTATTATTTAATGATTAAAAAAATATTTTTAAATATATTAAAAAAATGCAAAAAAATTTCTAGATGTACCGCTCAACAATAAGAGTGAGATGGCACAATAGTTCCACTCAAATTGATGAGAAGAAAAAAATATATATATATAAATTATTCGTTTAGATTCAATATTTTTAAATATAATTAATTATGAGGTGTGAAAAACTTCATCACACCCATTAATGGCTGCCTTGAGGCCCTCGTAATCAAGAAGATCAGCTTTCCATGAAGAACTCCGTCAAGCTCTTTCAAATGAGCGTTCTTTGGGTTCTCTCTATATAAATTCAAATTTTTTTTAATATATATTAAGCAGAGCGAACGAGTAAAAATCTGGAAGAGCCAAGGCTCAGCCTGGCACCCACCCTCGACATCTCCTAAAGCTAGGCATCCACCGGTCTACTTCATGTGTGAGCAGATGTCCCCGCCCGCCTCAGGCGGGAGGGCGGATGGGTCTACAAAAATTCCTGACTTTTGAAAATTTTGGAGCCAAACATTAATAGCTGCCTAGCTATGGCAGTAGTACCATTAGTTGTAGGTTAGGGCAGAGAGAGTGAAATTTTAAATCTAATAAATATTTAATAATATTGAAAAGGAAAATACTCGCATGTCCAATAGCATGGACCGAGAAAAGTGAACGATGCTTTATTAAAGTCCTACAATTTTGAAACACTGATATCCGTCCTTGTAGGCAAAGGGTTGATCAACTGTGATGTATTATTGTTTGAGAATTTAGCAGCCTAACATACAGATGATAAGACTCTTCTTCGGTGCTTATAAGGATTAAAGTTTGAAATTGAAACATAAGTGCTGTCTCTTTTAGTAGGTATGATGGTGGGGATGATGGAAGAAGTAATACACTTCAAAAATTAGGCAACTAGTTTTGGGTTAGGTGAGTTGTGAGAGAGAGAGTGAGAAGAAAATTGGGGAAATGAATATGGAACTTCTCATTCTAATCTGCTGTACATCTAATGATATATATGTAGGCGCAAAGGTGATATATAGCATTGTACTGAGATTTGAGAGCATTTTATTACTCTGGTTTTTATTTTGGGTGATCTCTCGTGCAAAATTGCAAGCAGGAAAGGAAAATTTTGAAACAAAACCCTGTTCAAGTTCAACTGAAATTCATTTCTTTGAAAGGAAACGTTCTGCGTTTTATTGATAAAAGTCGACATGACAGGTTTGAAAAACCCCTACATTGGACCAATTGGAGAGTTTCAAACTGGGTGATGAGCAGAACCCAGAGAACAATAACATGAAACAAGTTGGTAAGAGTTCAAATGCATAAACCAGTCTCTGATGGCAGAAAACACCCTATGCTTGCTTCTGCCGTTACATGAGAAACAAAAGAAAGAGACTATAACTGATACTACCCTGTCCTAAAGCCAAAATTATAAGCCTTAGAGCTTCTGTCACCACTCACTCTATACACAACCTTGTCTAACTCAGGTAAATAGAACTTAACTACCTCCATTTCTTTGCACCCTTTCTAACATATATCTGTAAGTTAAAGGAATCCCTTGGGCAAGGTAGTAGCCTTAGGCACGTTCTGCATCAAGTTGGTACCAGTCTTTAGCCTCTCAATCCTCAATTTTCCAGTAGACTTTATATGGTCATCTTTCAACCCATCTTCTGCCATAGAAGGGTCATTCACAGACTCGGAACCAACAATAGGTTTGTCGGGCTCAAGATTATCTGCAGAATTACCACCAGATTCTGTTCGTTCGACGACTTCAGATCTGCCACCCAAAGCTCCACTCCTGGAAAGCCTCCAGTCTTTTCAGTCCATGGGACACATAAAACAGAGGAAACATTCATAGATTTATGAAAGATTGTGAACCAACCTTTTCGAAGAAGAATCAACTATTTCTCGTTTGGCTGACTTTGACTTTGCTTTCCCCCTCCTCTTTTGCAGTCTGGCAAAATGCACAGCAAAAATATACACATATATATGTATGTATGTACGTATAAGATCACACAAGTATAAGGAAACAACATACATCAGGCAATCACCATATCAAACAATTTGGATAAAGGAAAATTTTAATAGGGAATATAAAGATGCCATGCAAATTATGTTCCTCATTGCATTCCAACTTGTCCCTTTTTTTACCATGGCATTAAGGAATGCAAAGCTTTTGCCATGTAAAGTTTAAAAAAAATGCAAGTAAATTCAATTCAAGTAAATTTAAATTTGTGACACTCCAATACCCAGCTATGCACCCAAGTTATTCCCTATCAGGTATCAGCATTGAACAACTATGTGAGCATAAAGCCCGATCCCACATCACCATAACACCTAGAATTTAGCAAATCCCACAAGTTGCACAAACACCTTTGAAACCGATTATGCTTTATGCAGGAGCAAACATAAACACAAGACTTGTCAAACTAGCAAAAATGGAAGAAAAAAGGAACATGACAATCCAAAGAGGTTGAGTTCGAAGGATCCAATCAGCAGTTTTACTCTTTAAGAAAGTAGCTACTGCTAAATATGCCAAAAAACAATTCCCATATTAGTGAACAGCCGTAGAGTTTTTATCTGAGGGCCATCAAGAATATAAAAAGGAAACTTCTGGAGTAAATTAAACATAGAATTATTCACTTGCTTCACGTAATTATTGATAAAGGCCAAAAGTAATTAATTTACCAAACTAACAGTATAATTACAATTCAAAAAAATACTATCAAGTTTTGGTTGCCATATATCAATACGCAAAATAAAAGCATTATTCTGGAAGGATAAAAAAAACAAGATATACAACTCACAGATCAGATGAAGCACATGGTTCTTGAGCATTAGTCTCTTGACCCTGTTAATAATATCAGCATATGTAAACAAGAGTTATTTTTCATTTAATTTTTTTTCTAAAATAAGACAAATTGGGAAAACAATCCAAAGGCAAAACACGCACAACAGGCAAAACATTATCTCCAACCAGTTCCCAGCATTCCTTTTTGAGATTTAAGACTTCTTCATCACCGTCAGCATATAACACCTGTTCATAACAAAAAAAAAATTAAGAACGATAATAATCAGAAACAAGAAATGATAGCCCTTGGGTTTGGCTCAAGTGGTAAGAGCCTTGGTCTTGCTGGTCTGCTCCCTCCAGGTCTAACATTTGAATCCTTGGATTCAAACAATTTATAAGAGCCATCGAACTAGAGGAATTTTCCTTGAATTATCCAAGGTGCACTTGCAGGAAATTCCTTGCCGAGGGCCTGTGCACCCCTAGGATTAGTCGGGACTTTATTCCAAACAGCCGGTGCCAATAAAAAATAAACAAGAAATGAAACTCAGAGAAAACAGGTTAGATTGTGTGGCTTAGTTCAACTCGATGTTACAACAAGGGTAAGAGGAGCATCAGAAAGAACATGGTCAAAGGCTGGCTGAGAAAACACAAAAATGGACTGTGATTTTATGGAAGAGACACACTCATAAGCATGACAGAATATGCAAAGATCCAAGCCCAAGTACATGAAAGAGGTTATGAAAATAGCAAAATAGAGAGAGAAAAGAAAATAGCATGTTGGGATTAGTGAGAGCCATTTCACCTGGTGCTTCTTTTTAACAGGGTCATAAGAATTTACAACGCCTTCATAAAACCTGCAAAATAAGAACTATCATATAACAAAAGAAAAGAAGGCCTTTCAATTCAGTGTCAGAAACCTCACTGGGGGCTTCTTTTTCACCAAAATGCAAAGCGCATATTTAGTATAACATAGTAACAAAAATTTACGGAGCCTTAATGTTTATCAAGGTCTAAAAGGATTGATGGTAATTGGAATGGAGAAAACACAATCGACCTGGAAAGACATTGAAAGAGGGGAAAAAAGAGAGTTCAAAGATTTAGCAAGAATATTACAAAGAGGAACGTTATACAGTCCTTAAGTACTCACATCTTATCCAATGGCCACCAAACTTTTATTCTGCTACCGACTAATTGCTCATCAAGGTCAGACTTTTCAGAAGACTGCATTAGAAAAATTAAGCACCGATAAATTAAAGAGGCAAAAAGTTGTAAAACATAACATATAACTAAGATAAACAGGAGAATGGGATGAGGAGAATATTAAGCCTCACTTCCTAGGCATCCTACTAGAAATCCAGATCTTCAACATACAAATAATACTTTGCATAATCTTTCCAGTAGCGCCATTATATCAAAAAGGTAAAACTTGAGTGAGAGTTTTTACTATGCATCTCCCAGTTAAATAAATTCTACTGTACTATGTCTGAGTCTGATAATCAGGACTTGGATGTGAACATTAACATATGATATTGAGAATCTAGTTTTTCTTTAATAGCTAAGCATGTTGTTTACAGAGACATGACAAAGAGGAAGTAAAAGCATATTCAGTAAGAAAGATTAATTTGGTCAAATAAAGAGTCCGCAGATGAACTAACATCTCCTCAATGCAAGTATAAAAACTGACCATAAACCAAGACCACGAGTGAACATTTTCAATTACTCTAAAAAAACAGATGGTCCAGACAACCCCAAAAATTAAGAGAAAACAATCTATTGATATATTTTTATAAGTAATCTATTGATTAATTATATTAAAACAAAGTGATCCATAGAATAACTGGAATACGCCATGGTTCACTACCAAACATGACAAGCGACACTACAAAGCTGATTACATACTTGTACCTCTTTCTTTCCGGTGGTACGCATCCTCTTGAGTTTAGATTTAGAGGTTTCTTCCAAGTAACTGTCATCTCTATTGGTTGACTTAGTTGCAGACTTTGAAATCATCTATAAAGTGGTGACCGGAGGGGGGAAAAAACCCATCATTAAAAAGCTGGAGAGAGAGAGAGAGAGAGAGAGTAGTGGAGCTTAACATACATCTTGAGTGGAAGAATTTGAAAGGATTAATTGCAGTACCTTACTGCCGGATGTTTCAGAAATATCCTGTTTTGAAGGCACATCACCCCTCTTCCTTTTCTTGATAACCAATTGGATTAAGGACTTATCATTCATTCCATCTACATTCATAGTTGATGGACACGGATGTTTTTCCTCAGGAACACAAGGGACATCAGCTTCCTTTTCTGACACTACATATCCAGGAGCTACCGTTGTCTCTTCTTTGGGCGTTGTAGCAATTCTAATCTTTCTTGAGCGTCCCTGTGCCTTTGTGTTACAGTTACTCAAAACTTCAGATTCCTTTTTCATACTCAGATCTGCAGATTGCAGAGCTTTCTCCCCAACATGAGCTTTCAAAAACCTTCCCTTTGACCTAGAATGGGAATCAGGATCGGCATCTTGATTCGCTGTGTTCCCTTTTTTCTTTGGCCGGCCCCTTTTACGAAGGCTTGAATCAGGAAGGCCATGCTCTGGGGATGGAGCAGCAGGAACTACGATCTCATTAGTTTTAGCTTCGAAAGCTGATGGTTCAGTCACATTCTCAAGGGATAAATTGGCCATTGAGGAATCTGGGTTTTCGGAAGGTGTATCATCAACTCCCCCATCATGAGATTTTCTGCGATGCGTGATCGTAGTTTTTCTTCCAGGAGAAATCCAAGTATGATCATAGCCTTCCTCAGGATTCATTAAGGAATTAGGTTTCCTACCCCTTTTCTTTGGAACAGAGACTCGCTCAATTTCTGACTTGGCTGCCTTTGTAGAGCCTAAGCTGCCAGGCTCAGCATTGCTTCTTGCACCAATGCTTTTGGAATGTTTAGCAAGAACACGACTCTGTAATGATTTTGAAGTTTTTTCGTTTTTTAAAGTTTCATCATTCCTAATGCCATTACTCATTGCTGATTTCAAAGTACCATCCACAAGTTGGCCAACTTTGGTGCCACAAACAGTATCTGGAGCAAGACCCTCAGTCACCTGATTGATAAAAATTAAAATTTTGTAAAGCTTCCATAATAAAAATAAATAGTAGTAAATACAAACAAAATTCAATGGACAAATGACTTGGAGATGGTACGGGTAATGAGATACCTGGGGTGGCTCATTTGGATCTGTCTTTGGTGGCAGATCGGAATCTGTGCTTTCTTCTAACTTATCATCAGCCTGAAGCACATAAATGCAATTAATCAGAGCTTGTTACAGAATCGTGTATGCAAGTCAAAAGGCACGAAATCAAACAGCAGGAAATGTGAGCCTTGAAACAGCAGGTAAGTCAAACCTTAAAACGACTGTTACTATACATTCATTCAGTGACCAATCTAGCCCCCACCCTCCAGCAAAAAAAAATGTAAGGGCTTTTTTGTTAGTTTGCCGCCAAAATTTTGAAATAAAAAGGATATTTCAGGCTCTTTTTATATAATTTTATTTAATGGCAGCCTCAGAAAATTTCAGTCCAGCCTGGTTCCCCATACACTTTAATCCTAACTTCCTCCCTGTAATCACTGTCCCTCGTTTGAAAATCAAATGGTAGGTAGGAGAGCAAGAGAGCAACAAGGAGGTTGTAATTCACCTTGAGAAACATTCAGAGGAAAAGGAAGTACCCAGCCTAGTTTTAGAGAAAAAGAAAAAAAAGACTACTTGGGAAAGAGGCATGAAAAAGTATGATATCAACAACTAGTATACTGGCTAACTTAAGATCATTTCATAAATGAGAATTTGATACGCACCGAATGCTCCCCATAGCCATTGACATGTTCGTGTTCAAGGGGAACAGAACCACTTTGGCATATAGAAGCAACTGTTTGAGAATATTCATCCAAAGCAATGCCCATAGATTGAACTGCTTCCTTGAGACAATGTTCAAGCTTAACAGCACAATTGGTAATAATTCTCTCCCCCAGTTCCCACTCAATAGGCGAAGCAGTCTGGAACAGTGAGTAAAGATAGATAAGATTCCAATTTCATAAAGAAATTGAGATGCAGCATATGTAAAGTCAATAAAATTACCTCATTTTCCTTTTTTACACTAGCTAGAAGAGGAACGAGAAGATCTGAGGAAATTTCTTCACTTTCATCTATGACCAAGGTCATAATCGTTTCCATGGCTGAAAATACAGTGTGTGGTTGGTTGGACCTTGAGTTGACCAAGAGCAAATACGCAGATTAGAAATAGAAAATACGCAGGAGGGTTAGACATTAAAAATACGTAGCTCATTTATTTAGAGAACACTCAGAAAATATTCTGCATTGCTTCTACTGGAAAATTCAAATAGCCCTTAAATTGTTCCAAACAACATCCTGCTAGACTTCCTTCAAATTATTTTCTAATTTGCGAACTCCTCTTCCTTGATAATGCTGATACTCCTGTCTACATCCTCCACATTTATGGCCTTAGTTGTAAGTATTTTATCAATGAAATAATTGCACTCAAATCAATGCAAGCCATGTTCTCAGCAGAGCAGCATCAGTCGCTAGCTGCAGGCATCAGGATTCCTAAGCATAGACTTTTCACCCAGAATCCATTTTTTACTAGAAAAGTATATTACAGAGATAAATAAACCTGTTACTGAAAGCCTTACTGTGTCATGAGGAACAGCAGTGAAGTATTTTAGTGCTGCAAACATTTCAGGTATGCATGCAAAACTTTAACCTTGTCACACGAACTGCATTTCTATTAAACAGTATGATTGTTCATGTAATGGTAAATAAATTTGTGACAAGAAAACTGCTACGCAATGAAATGAACACATCAACCATTATTTATGTGCTAAACTCTTGTTGTATTGCTCTCTCCAGCTAAGTATTAGCTCATCAAAAAAACAATATTAGCAAGAGTAGAGGGTTAGTAGAATAACAAATACCAGTGATATTGCTTTTACCTGAGACCTTTTAAGAAATTTTGAAACATTTCAACTACCAATGAATCACACTCAAGGTCCAGCATCACCAAGCATGACCTGACCTTTGCAACAGTTTCAAGAATTGAAACCGCCTTTGTATAACAGCGACTGGACATGTAAGGCAATTGTTCAAATGCTGCTACAGTTAGATGAAAAATTTCCTGTGCATCAATGAATTGGAGAAGCAGTTTATTTAAGATCCCAGAAAAAAAAAATGGATCCATTTTTTTAGTATGAAACTTTGGTTTTAATCCCAAGAATGTTTTAACTGTCATGAGTACCTTCATTTGATCATCATTGTAAGGGGCATCCGGAGCTGTTATCCTTGTAATCTCAGTAAGGCAAGATGCAACTGAAACCTTCACGTCCATTTCAGAATGTGTCAAAAGTTCATTAGCGATCAGTGCCTTCATCGAGGGTAAAAGTGCATCTTTCATTGATTCTGATGGTGCTTGTTCCACATTTGCTAACAAACTCTCAACTTTCTGAAAGTTGAAGGAAACAATTCAATTTAACTAATGTTTAGCCTCGATTAAAATATGGAATGAAAAATAAAAAAAGGATGAGAGTTGGATTCATGTGAACCATCAAAGCAACTGGGAAAATTAACAATTATATACTGAAAGAAAATCAGAACCAGAGGAAAATAGAAGTCAAGACAAACAAAGGATGAACGTTCCAGGACAGATTAAAGCAATTTTGCTCAAATGGATTAGAAGCTCAAATTGGCATTCATCAGACTGAAGAAAGTCAAGATTTTTTTCGATAAGTAGAGAAATTCATTCAAATAATAATGAAGAACGAAAGCATATGGCAGAAAATTTTCATAAATAAAAGATCCAATACAAAATCACCCTAGGGCATCGTCGATTGATGAAAATCTCAACATTGATTTGACAGAGAAACACCAACCTACTTGAACAATACCCACAACCAATTGGAAGGGAAAAAACCACGGTAACAATCATAAACCCATTGGAACCACAACAATAAATCATCAACTACACAATACACTTATTTCAGTGAATTCACGTTCCAAGAAATTTTGGTTGTGGATATACGCATTTGAAACATAAGCAATTGAGAAAAGAAAACCCGCGTACCAACACCATCAGGCTCCTAACCATGAAAAACATCTCATTGGTCAAACAAGCCATGACAAAACCATATAAAGTCATCATTGATTCAACATTGCAGTAAACAAAACCCTTAGTTTACTGGAATCATTATATATGTTTGCAAATGCCCAGTTGAAAGATTAAACGTTAAACAGACACTTGGGAAGGGAGAACCCATATACCAATACGAGCAAATTCATTAAGAATATGCTTATCAACCCATATAAACTCACAACAGACCGACGTTTCAACAAACTCACTCAACGAAAACAACCCCAAAGGCAAATTTATATGAGGGAACAAAGGCTCGTTACATCCAGAAGATTGAGGAGCTCATCAATGGAGGAAGGAGGGTTAAGGAGCTTATTCCCAGTCTCCTTAAGCTGCTCCTCAAGTTCTCCCTCAGAGGAAGTCATTTTCAGCTCACAGCCCCAGAAAGCTCATGCAGAATTTCACTCAAATTGAGGCCATTTAAAGCCCTAGGAGAATTTTAAGACCAGAGAAAATGGTTGAGTGCTAATAACTCCGCCCAGCTGAGTTTAAGGGTTTTAAGGTAAGTGTTGAGCATGCAAGCACAGACTTAGTGACTTACAAATGGGCAGTTTCGGATTCCGCCCAGTTTATCAATTATGACTGAATTTTGGGTCTCAATTCCGGTACTGGGTTTTCCCTTTTTCTCACATATTTTGCTTCTTTTTGAGAATCCTCCCATTGGCGCTTTATAGCTGTTTTGAGAGACTGATCGTCAAAATACAGATTCCTTGGGATTTTTTCTCTCCCTTTAAATTCTTAGAATTCTACAATATTTATTTTTTATATTTGTTCTACAATTATTACACCTATTTTATATTTTTATCACTTTTTTATTCAAAATTCTAGAATGTGGGAAGTTCAAAACTACCCGACAGATAAATATGAGGTAATCTCCTTGAGAAATTACAATGTTGCCGTTATAAATTTTGAATGCTGATTAATATAGTATGAATGCTTGCTTTGGCAATATGCAATCCAAGTTTAGGAGCACAACTTACATGCCATATTATTGTTCAAGCAATTGTTATCTATAATGTTTGTCTTCCTGATATCAGATTTGTGTTTCCTAAATAGATTATTGTCTGGAGTTCCTTTATTTTGCTTAAACAAAATGAATTTTCTTCGCTAATAGATATTCATTAAATGAAATTCTATAGTTGAAATAAATATATAATCCAATACTTATTGCATCAAAGGGATAGATAATTGCATACAAAACTCTAGTCTAAACCTAACAAGTCATAGGTATAATAGAAAAAATATATTTGTAAACTTGTTTATCAACACATCAAACACACCACAAAACTGATTAGATTAAATAAATACAATATTTCATCTAGATTTCTCAATATAACTATTTGTTTACTTGACATTAATGAAAAACAAGCAAGAGGCCTTATTTGAAAATTCTTAATGGAAAAACCTAAAACATTCTTCATGTAAATACATGCAGACTAGTGTAGATATTTAGATGCATGACCTCAAAGAAGTTTATTTGAGACAAACTATAGAAGATCTAGGCACCATAGATACTTTCACTCATAGGTTGGTATTCTTAGTGATTGAAAACTAAGTTGAACCCTAACTTCTTTCAATTAGAGAATCATAGTACTATTCCATGAAGTGATAATCAAAATTGATTGTAAGTTATATGTGTGTCAAACGTATCAAACTAAGTAACATATCTATGCGTAAGATCTATGCCTAAGATATGGAGGGGGGAGAGAGGAAGAAAAACAAGTATTCAACCTATCTATATCTTCATATGTATAAAAATATTGCAAAGGATGATAACATATAAAGATTACCTTAATTCATCTTCTCGCGAACAACACTTAGGAAGCGCTTTCTCAAATAAGACGCCGTCGATAATGCAACCTAACCACATCCAATTAGGGTTTTGTTCAAGAAATTTATGAATATATTAACAAATTGCTCGATAGAGATTGATATTCGAGTTGAAAATAATAAGATCGGTATAACTTTGATGGTTAAATGAATATTTTGTATAGAATAGGTTTAAAGAGCATTGGGAAATGACGAGCAAAAAGGAAAATGAAACGTAAAAGAATGAAGCGAACAGAAAAGAAAGAACCAATCGACTTCACAAAATAGTCTCCTTCTATATTCGCGTGAAATATAGAGAATTTTCATCCGACTTAACTTATAAACCCTTCGTTTTCTTTTCCCTAATAATTAGACATCCTACAAATTTTATCCATTAATATATTATTATTATCAACACTAATCATTTTTAATTCACAATAAAGAGTGTATCTACTTTTTTTCCTTTTATTTTAATGAATAATTATTAAGTACTTAGAGAGGATTCATGATATTCAGATTGTAACATAAAATAGAATGTCAATTAAAATTAATGCTTACATAAATAGTTTTAATTACATTACATGTTATAATAGAATAGGACTACCACATCATAGGTATCCTTGAAATACCTAACAATCTTTCATTTTTTTATTCTCATTGAAGGAATACCAAATAATTTTCTCTTTTTTATTCTCATTCTCCTTAATCTTGGATTTGAAGTTTGAACAAAAAGATATACCCTCAATTAATTTGTGTAAAAAGTTTAAAATTTCAAATATTTTTTTTTTCCAATGTGAAGGGTATGTCCAAATGGCAAGTAGAACTCTTTAATTATTTAACTAATGTCATCATCTACCCGAGATTTTCACAAAAAATAATAATAAAATAATAAATAAATAATGAAATGGTAACATATACGATTGTCTGCGCGGAAACCTTTGTATTGATTATCGATCAACATCTTCCTCGTTTGCTTATGTAAATAATGGCTTGCACCTTGTCATCATATTCGAAAAGATTTCTTATCATGAATACGAAAACAAAACGAGAGGGGGAAAGCAATAGCAGCTATTAAGGACTGTTAACGAGCAAACCACTAGAACCAAGTAACTTTGATATAGCAACACTCGAGAAAACTCCTAGTGAAATTCCACCAAATAAACAAAAAGGAAAAGTCTATAGGGACAAAACATCACATCACATCCCACAAAACCAACCATTGCTAGCTATTCAGTGAGACTTGACATGCTCCCTAATAATATGAAGAGCTTCATGATCCTCGCCAAAATCCTACAAAAACAGTTCGAGAAAAATTTAAGAATTCATTTGATGGCTAGTAAAAGTTGTATGCGCCATCACGTGTGCCATTTTTTGGATTTTATATTACCTTCACAACAACACAGGAGCAACCAACAACCTTTCTAGCTTTGCCCTCTGAATCAATCTTGCACAACTGCACAGAGAAAGCACAACCAGATGTTAGATAGAACCTGTAATAGAGTTTGATGGTCGATGAATAAATCAGCATTAATGATCAATTAGGCGAAAATATATTAATTCAAAAATCAAAGCCATAACGCAAAGCTATGAGCATATTGATATAGATAGAACCATATTACATAGAAAATTGACAGAGCCACTACTCTATTAGTTGGTAGGTTAAACAATGGAAACTAGAAACCAAATGCATTAACATCTATAACTTCACTGGCTACTAACTAGTACTTCATAAGAGAGACTCAGTTTCTTTATTCGATCATATAAGTTGTAAAACTTAAGTCTTATTCGTTTTATTTCTTGGTCACAAACTCCTACTAAAGTTGTACATTTCAATTATAGGCGCATGTTAGGATTAAAGTCAATAATTGCCCCCCCCCCCCTTAAAATACATCTTTGCTAACCGCTTACCGTTTTGTGCTTACTGATGGAGTATATCTCTTTATGTAAAACTTCACAAGAACAATTAGCAGATCTTCCAATTTTATTAATTACAAGTTCTAACTTAGAATATCTTGAATAAAGAAAAAAGGCAACTGTCATCTCACTTTATAAATGAAGGAGAATAAAAGCATTTAAAGAAAGTAAACAAAGTAGGAAAATTTTTCCAAAAGGATGATACTTACACCAGCCCACTCGCCTAGTGACTTTGCACTAGGAACTGTCATCAAGTTTACATTGTGGTCAGCACAAAGAGCTTTAACCAGTTTAACATAATCAGGCTGGTCACAGTCCTCTGCCAGTACACAAAGCTGGGCGGCATGCTTCTCAATCACTTTTGCACCTTCATGAAGGCCACGAGCAAGCCCACCATGAGCACGCGATTTTCTCAGCACGAGTTGCAAGGCTGTCATGATATCCATAGCCTCCCCAAGAACAGGGGCAGGTGTCTCAACCGCAGCAGCAGCCTCTTCACTGCTCAAGATCCAGATTGAAATCAGTGTGTAATTGACAAATGTGAATCACCTACTACCCAACTACTGAGTGAGCTCATGTACATTTTATCCTACTGAACAATGACAAGTTCCTCCGACAGGCCAAATTTACATCTCCCCCCTCTTATTGTTAAAACAAACTGCTAGTGTCGCTAGATCAATCACTCTGGTCAGTCATTTTCATGGAGAAAGCATTTAGCCACTACCCATCTTAAAAATGGCTTCATTTCCATACCAGACAACAGATAATCACAGATAACAGCGAGTTATGTCATGTGCCTCTCTGGGTATGAACAAATTAAATCTGCAAGCATCTGTACCAAATCCATACTTCTACCAATGACACTGAATTCACTCTGAAAGTACACCCAGCATTCTCATCAAACAGTTGTCAAATGCAAATCTGCCCCACACTTAAGTAATCTGCTAGCCTTGTGCAATTTCTAGTCCACCAATAACCCAAGATCGAGCCACCCTCAAAATTACTTATTATTCAACATCCTTTTTTAAAAAAAAGAAAAGAAAAGAGAGAGAGATATATTACTTGCTCTCGAAAGTTTCTAGTGCAACCAAATCCCAAGATGGCACCAGCTCAGAATATCATTGCTCATCAAATTATTAAAAAGAAAAACTCACTTCAAGGAAACTTTGCTTTCTTATAATACGAACACATAAGCCCAACCACTCCAAATTCATCTCAGTAGTTACTCTTAATAGAGAACGATCACTTACCCCGACATTCTTAATGCCTCGATTTCTTTCTTTCGCGCTCCTGAATAACATAAAACGTATACATTTAGGGAAAAATAGAAAGAATTCAGATCCCAAATAATAACAGCTTACCGTTTGATGGTTCTCATGAAAAAGAAAATCTATAAAAAATGAAAGAGAATACACCAAAAAAAGTACAAGTCAGTTAAAAAATGATACACAAGTGTAGAGAAAGAAAGAGGATACGACCTTGAAGATTGACGCAGCCGAATGTGTCTGTTGGCGAAGCGAGCAGGCAAGATGACAGGGCCGAAACAACGGGACTTTATAAGGCAAACCCTAAAACCCTACTCTTTGAGCCTCAATTTACGAAATTGCCTCTGGTTTTATAATTGTCGGGTCGGGCGGGTCGGGTTATAGTATGACCCACATATTGGGCTGTCTACATATATATATATATATATATATATATATATATATATTTATATAAAATATATTT
This sequence comes from Juglans regia, assembly GCF_001411555.2. NCBI lineage: Eukaryota > Viridiplantae > Streptophyta > Magnoliopsida > Fagales > Juglandaceae > Juglans > Juglans regia. Next base: position 28,329,959 of record NC_049912.1, on the reverse strand, counting down.
GGGGATATCTCAATTAAAAAGCCCAATCCCAAGTGTTTATTCAGCTTACCCAACCAAGAAAATGAGAGGATTAGGCTCCCTTTTCGATTGAGATATGTGATAATTTTGGAAAAATTAAATAAAATATTATTTTTTAATATCATTATTATTTTAATATTTAAAAAAATTAAATTATTTATTATATATTTTATTTAAAAATTTAAAAAATTATAATAAATATGAAATGAGATCACTTGTCAATCCAAACGGGATCTTAGTGCTTTGGGATTATTCAATCTAATAAAGCTTCTTATTGAAGATGAAAAAATCAGTTATAAAGAATAGCATTTTTCGTGTGTGTGTGTGTTTTTTTTTTGCCAATATATAAATATATATATACACACACACACATATATATATATATATATATATGATGTATTATATGCGTTATTTGTATTCTTTTATCCTACTTGTTCTTTTTGAAAGTTGTAAGGGTTTATTTGGTTTTATAAAATCAAATTATCTTGTCTTATATAATTATTATAATTTTTTTAAATTCTCATACAAAATATAATAAATAATTTAATTTTTTTAAATCTCAAAATAAAAATTATATTATAACAATATTTTATTAAATTTTTAATAAAAATATCTTATATTATCTCATCTGAATTACGTAAACAAATAAGGTCACATTAAACCAACCTTTGTTTAGAAGAATTCGAGGAATATAACCAAGCAAACCACTTGGAAAATCTTCTTTGTGGCTGTATAAAAAGCATGTTCGAGAGAATTTGGTTGTTTTTTGCATGCATGTTCGAAAAGTTAGGGGTTGGTCATTTATCTGTGTTTGTTGTAATCAGCTAGCCTTCGATCGATATTTGGAATTGGATGCATACTTGTGGGCTGCATGGTTTCGCTTCTAACACCACAAAAAAAGGGGTCTCGTTCTTAATCAATATGTATATACATGGGTAACATAAGATATGCTTATATGTAACTAAGAAACAAACATGTGCACGAGGATTCATTTATTTCAAACGGATAAATTAGTAACAATCACAAATAGATTCTATAAAAATAAATCTATAAATTAAAATAATTTTATATTTTATATTTCATTTATAATAAAAATAATTTTACAATCTAACGTATTACGTAAAGTTATTTTAATTTGTGAATTTATTTTTGTAGAATCTCTTTATAGTTAAAATATATTTTTCTTTAAAAAAATATCTTTGGTCGTGGCTTGAAATGCAGGATGTCATGTTCATGCTTCCAAGGCCATTGCTCTTCATCCCACTAGTTCAAAGAATACGTGCATGTAATGTTGCTGAATGTTAATCAATGTTGCTAAACTAAATTCTAATAAAGAGGTCAATGTATAGGATAAATCCTACCAACAATAATTTATATTATAAAATTGAAGTGCATGTTATTTTTTTTATCATAAAATAAAATTTTAACAATTTAAGGAAGTTCTAAACCATATCTAAATCTATATTTAAAATACCAATTTATCACAGTTTTTTAAAAAATCACCATTATTCTACAAATCCAAGATATTACAAATCTATAAAAATTGCTATTCCCCAAGTGAGATTACCTAAGTCTATAAATCGGTTTGTCCGGTTCGGGAGTGATGGATCGAAAATTGCCATATGGACTTGAAAGATCTGTTCGGTCAACCTAATTATTTATATTATTATTAGTATTATTTTTCAAATAAATTAATAAAAAAATATTTAAATTAAAATTAAATAAATTATCAATGTGGATTATGTAACTATCTCATTAAAAAAATATTTTACTATAATTATATTTATGATGTTAATTATTACTACTTACTAACTTAGACTTTACTTTTTAGTATGCATAATTATTAATAATGTTATATATTTTATATGTGATTAATGAATATTAAATAATTTATTGTACATAAATTATTCATGCTTGCTTACAACTTGAGTATTTAAAAAAAAAAAAACATAATTACTTTAATTAAGTGCAAATAGTAGAATATGTATGAATGTATTAACTATTTACACATAATGACATAAATTATCATATGATTTATAATTTATTATTAATCGATAGCATATATTATAGGGCTGTACAGAAAACCGGAAAACCGGCCGAGACCGACTCAGACTGGCCGCCGGAGCTCGGAACCAGCCGAAACCGGCAGGAACCGGTCGGCCGTCGGTGATAAATCATCAAAACCGGCGTCGGCCGATTCGGTCGCGGTTTGAACCAACTAAAAACCGAAAAACCGGCCGACGCCGGATATATAAATAATTTAAAATATTTTCATTTATTAAACGACGCCGTTTCACTTAAATAAGTGAAACGACGTCGTTTTCATCTTAAAATTAGGAAAAAAAAATAAAGGGAACGGCGCCATTTGGCATAACTAGGGCATATTGTCCCCGAGCCCTAGCCCCAGATCCATTTCATTCGGACCCCCTGCCCAGTTTCACTTTCCGCCTCCCTCTCTCCTTCGAGTCTTCGACGATTCGGTCAGTGACTCAGTTCCGTGCGTGACGCCGCGTCGCCGTCCACGACTCCAGGCTCTGGCTCCAGCCACTCACGGCTCACCGACGCCCAGCGGTCCACCGTCCAGCAGCGGCGCAATCTCGTGGACGCCCAGCTTCCTCGGTTCCTCCGGCAAGCCATAGGGAACCCGAGAGCCTCCATTGTTGTTTTTAGGTATGATTTTGAGATTTATTTATTTATTTATAAGTATTTTGTGAGATTTTATTTAGAACCCGAGATTGGTCTAGTTCGGTGGATTAGTGTTTTTGTTTTCTGATTTGGTATTTCAATCTAGGTTAGGGATTGTGTTTGCTTGTTTGAGATGATTGAAATAGTGAGGAGGATTTTGTTGAAGAATTTTGAGCAGTCTCGGACTCTCGTCGGCAGTGTGCAACTGTGCATTGCCATTCAGTGCATAATGTGCATTCACGGATTGGATGTAATTTTGTTGAAAAAAAAAATTTGTGATGTTTATTGGAAGTAAAATTTATGATGTGTTTATGTTATAAATAATTTGAGATATTTATTGAAAGTTAAATTTATGATGTGTTTATGACATTATGTTATAAATAATTTGTGATGTTTATTGAAAGTAAAATAATTTGTGAGATTTATGAGCGATCTAAAATGTAGATTAGAATCTTAGATTTGTGATGTTTGCCACGTTGCAAACTAGATGCTGTGTAATTAACAATTGTGGTGAATTTTTGTTCTTTCTTGTTTTTACATGTTAGATGGATTCTTCGTCAAGTACAATTGATCTTGATTCGAACTCCCAAATACCAAAACCCCCGACTTCAAGTGCCCCTAATAGTAGTAATTGTCCACTTCCTAAGAAACGGAAGGGGAAGGATCCGTCAATTGTTTGGGATCATTTTACAAAAGTTGAGGGTTGTTCCGTAGATGATCCTAAGGCCAAGTGCAATTATTGTGGCAAGATATACGCTTGCCACTCGAAGAGGAACGAAACTTCAACTATGCAAAACCATCTACCTTCATGTCTCAAAAATCCTCATAAGCGTGGGCCTTTAGATAAATACCAAACAACATTGGCAGGTGAGGTATCCTCGGAGGGGTTTGGAGAGAGTGATAATTCTTTAAAAAATCTTGTAACTCATAAATATAGTGAGGAGGCTGTGAGGATGGCGCTTGCGGAGATGGTTATTCTCGATGAATTACCATTTAGAATTGTTGAAGGGCAATGATTTAAGAAGATGGTTTGGTTGCTTGAACCTAGATTTAAAGTGCCATGTCGAGTGACGGTTGCAAGAGATTGTATGAAACTATTTGCATCTGAAAAATTACAGAAGAAAATTATAAATTTTTGTTTAATCCCTAATCATCGAGGGGATACCATTGGAAAATATGTTGAATCGTGCCTCCTTCATTGGGGCATTGATAAGATATTTACTGTTACTATTGATAATGCTAGCTCAAATGATACTGCAATTGCATATTTGAGACATTTTTTTACGGAGAATATGTTGGAAGGAAAGTATATGCACATGAGATGTTGTGCTCATATTCTGAATCTTGTCGTGAATGAGGGTCTTAAGGAGTGTGATGATGCCATTACAATGGTTAGAAATGCGGTTAGATATGTGAGCTCCTCCCCTACAAGATTAGACAAGTTTAAGAGATGTGCAGAAAAGGAAAAAATTGATTGTAAAAAAATGTTGTGCCTTGATGTGCAAACCCGATGGAATTCAACTTACATAATGTTGGAGGCTGCTGAGAAATTTGAAAAGGCTTTTAGGCGAATGGAGAGTGAGGACTACAATTTCCTTTCTTACTTTAATGATGGAAACATTGGGCCTCCTAGAGCTGACGAGTGGGAGACAGTGCGGGTTTTTGTGAAATTTTTGAAGATGTTTTATGATGCCACTTGTCGATTTTCTGGTTCTTTACATGTCACGGCAAACACAAGTTTTTTGGAGATTTGTAGGCTCCAAAAAGAGTTGGTTAGACTGTGTGAGAGTCATAATACTTGTTTGATGAGCATGGACATAAGCATGAGAATGAAATTTGATAAGTATTGGGGTTCATTGGATAGACTGAATTTGTTGTTGTTGATTGCAGTTCTCCTTGATCCACGTAGTAAGTTGGGGCTTCTTACTTTTCACTTGAAAAAAATTTATGATCACAATTGGGCTGAAGATTTATTGTCGAGGGTGAGACAATTATTATCAGACATGTATGAGGAGTATAATGTTACGTTCGGTTCTTCCTCGAGTAGTAGAGAACATGTTTCCCCTCCGTCAGCTGCACCTCCAGATGATGTTGAAGACAATCATGAGTCACAACTTTTTTATGAGTGGTTGCAAGCATCGACTGCCTCTGGATCTACATCAACCAAAACAGAGATTGATCGATATTTATCAGATGGTTGTGAGGCATTCAGTCAATCTTTTGATTTGTTGAATTGGTGGAAAGTGAATGAGCCTAACTATCCTATACTTGCGAGAATTGCACGAGACGTGTTAGCCATGCCTGTTTCCACTGTTGCATCAGAGTCCGCATTTAGTACGGGAGGTCGGGTACTTGATCCTTTTCGGAGTTCCTTGGCTCCAAGAACTGTTGATGCACTTATTTGTACGCAACATCCATCAACGCCAATTGATATTCGAGACTCCATGGATAATGTTGAGAGCTTTGTAGTAGAATCTGGTAATGTGTTTTTAACTTTTACTCATTCAATTTCCATATTCATTTATTTTTATTATTTAATTTAATTTGTTTTCATTATCCTAATTTATTAATATTGATAATTTGATTATTTGGTGTTTTCTTATAGAGTTGGGAGCATCATACATCACAACTATTGATGATTGAAGAGTTGAAGACTGAAGAATGAAGAATGAAGATTTTTTGGGTTTTATTAAAAAACAATTGTTATTTGTTGCTTAAGACAATTTAATTTTGTTTGTAATGTGTATTAAACATCTAGTGGAGTATTTGGTATTTATCTAGTAATTAGTAATTTAGTATATAAGATAATAAGATTATAAAATATAAGTAGTATATATGTAGTAGTTAATAGTTATTAGTTACTAATAATATATATATGGCATGATTAAAATTAAAAAGAAATTGATTAAATTAATTAATTTTAAAAATTCTGCAAAAAAAAAAATCTTTATAGTAGATGATCTTGAATAACAAAATGAGCTCAAAAAAAGGTTGAATTGGGTCTTAAAAAAGCCCAAACAGTGCCCAATCCGGCCCAAATACAGTGGCCCAATCCGGCCCAAACACAGTGGCCCAAACCGGCCCAAACCCGCGAAATCGACCGTAAACCAGCCGGTAACCGAACCGGCCGGTTTACATGCCCTGGTCGGTCGGTTTCGGCCGGATTCAGGCCTATAAAAAACCGACCGGTCGGTCTCGGTTTGGGCCCAAAACCAAACCGACTGGTCGGTTTTTCAGCCATAATATATTATTTAATATTTTATATAGTCAATAATAATAAATTAGATGAAACTACATCATTAACTTATATAAATATTATATAAAAAATAATATATTAAATTATTAAAAATATTTTAAAAAAATATATATAAGAATTCCGCCCAATTCCCTCAAAAATTTATAGATTCTAGGACAATTTCATTGATCCATATATTTCGATGGGTGCGGCCGCCCCATGTTGACCACTGGGTGTACCGTCTAGTGTAATTTTTTTAATTTTTTGTTCATATTTTTTTAATATATTTAAATATTTTTTTTAAATATATTAATATATTTAAAATCACTTCCTTAATTATTAAATAAAATAAAAAAATCAACGGTCAAATAGAGTGAGTAAAATAGTATTTCTTTATTTCGATTAATCATCTCCAAAAGAAAAGAAAAAAAATATTTCGATTAGTCCAGAATTCGATCCCATCCGATCGATTTTGCCGATCTGAACTAAGATTACCTTCACCATTTCAATCCATGTATTAGAAAAATGGGTTTTGCTACACAACCTCCACCACACTCCACACTCCACCATTTTTTTAATTTTTAAAATTTTTAAAATTTTTTTAAAATTTTTTTTTGAGTTTATTTTTTTAAAATTATTTTAAATTTTCTATTTATTATTCATATAATAAATATTTAATAAAAGAAAAAAATAATAAAAATTAAAAATAATATGGAATGTGGAGTGTTAGGAAGTTGAGAAGATTTATTTTAGAAAAATAATCATATTTATTTATTATCCTTCCATAAATAAATAAATTTATAATCAACTACAATTAAAGAGAAAAGTTGAAAAAAAAAAAAAAACCACCCACCATTTCTGACCTTTGAAGTAACTGTCTGTCTCGACTCTATGATCGCTCCGCCGCCCTCATACATCCATTCGTTGCAAATCTGCAAGCCAATCATAGAGACAGAAAGGGGGAAGCCATGATTAATCTCAACAAAACTTAAAGAATAGAAAGTAATAACCTTTCGCCTTCTCTCTCGAATCTGCTTCTCAATCCCTCGAGTTTCCCTGATTCGAGGGTCACGTCCTACATCCTCACCCATTTTTTTGAGTCTTTCTTGCTCGTTGGCTTAAGTCTTAATTTAATCGACTTTGTTCGCTTCGAAACCTCTTCGATCGTGATCCCTCAGAGGCGAGAAGCGCGTAGCTTCTTTCCGGGTATAGCTATTAATTGTATGAATATTTGGTGCAATCGGGAAATCGGCGGTTCCGATCGAATTTTAGGGTTTCTTTTGAAGCGTAATGCATCTGCTACCGAAAAGCGAGACAATAGAGATCCGCGAAGTATGGGCCGAGAATCTCGAAGCGGAGTTCGCCCTGATCCGAGAGATCGTGGATGACTTCCCGTATGTGGCGATGGACACGGAGTTCCCCGGGATTGTTCTACGTCCCGTCGGGAACTTCGGGTCCAACTACGAGTACCACTACCAGACCCTAAAGGACAACGTGGACGTGCTCAAGCTGATCCAGCTGGGGCTCACCTTCTCCGACGAGCGCGGCGACCTACCCACCTGCGGGACCGGTCAGCACTTCATCTGGCAATTCAATTTCCGGGAGTTCGATCCCAAATCGGACGTCTTCGCCAACGATTCCATCGAGCTCCTTCGCCAGAGCGGCATCAATTTCATGTTGAACAACGAGAGGGGCGTCGATGCAGTGCGCTTCGGCGAGTTGCTAATGTCCTCCGGCGTCGTCTTGAACGACAGCGTCCACTGGGTGACTTTTCACAGCGGGTACGACTTCGGGTACTTGCTCAAGCTTCTGACGTGTCGGAATCTGCCAGATACGCAGGTGGAGTTCTTTAATTTGATTAACATGTATTTTCCGACGGTGTATGATATCAAGCACTTGATGAAGTTTTGCAATAGTTTGCACGGTGGGTTGAATAAGTTGGCGGAGTTGTTGGAGGTGGAGCGAGTCGGGGTTTGTCACCAGGCGGGTTCGGATAGTTTGCTCACGTCATGTGCCTTCAGGAAGTTGAAGGATAATTTCTTTAGCGGTTCCCTGGAGAAGTATGCTGGTGTATTGTACGGTTTAGGTGTCGAGAATGGACAGAATACTCTTTGAAAAGAGAAACAAAAATAAATAAACAAGAGATGAAGAGATTAGAATCATGTGGTTTTAGCTGTATGTTTGTCTCATATATACACATCTCTATTGTGCACTTTTTGGCAACAAAGTTTCTTAATTTAGGGATATTTTATATTGGATAGTTCTTGTGTGCTTCTTCACAACTTTTCTTATTGCCTTTACACTTCTAGCAATTACCGTGTTTTGGTTTACTGATGTCGGAGGGTTAGTTGGGTTTGGAGTTTATCTGGCTAAATCACTTGGTGCGTTTACAGGGTCTCCAAGATTCCGCTTCATAAGAAAGAATACTGTTTTTGGTTTTAACATAACAAAGGGAATGATGCTACGTGGTTTTGATGTTTATTGATGAAAATGGAGTCTTTTGATTTAGGATTAGGCAGTGAAACATCTTCTACAAGTTAAAGCTGCTTGGGGCGTCATACTTTGACTGTTTTGTTCATTTTTCAGGGCTTGTGATGTTCTAATTTTTTCCTTTCTGCACTGTTTTCTGAGCATGTAAAACTTCCCATTCATTTCTGTCTTGATGGATTTATTGAAGAACTTCTTGTTTTACATCGGGCATGTGATAATATTATGCATGATTGCTCTGATTAAATTTGAAAAATGGATGATCCTGGGTTCATAAGTAAGTTTTTTCTAGGATTGTTTGATGGACCGATGGTTATGTCATCCTAGTTTTAAATTTTTGAGGTATTCCTAAAACGTCGAGCTGAAGCAGTTATTTTAATTCTGTAACTTAAGGTAAGCTGATACATAATTATTATTTTAGCTACTTCCCTTGCCTTGGATCTGTGTGATAAAGTTTGATCATGCCTCATTCCTATATTCTTGGAACAATCTCTTACAACTGCTAGTTATGAGTTGCTTAAAATATTTTTTCTTCCCAACTCTTTCTTGAAGGCTAAAGGGCTAACAACATACAAACATTTTTAATGGTTGTTCATCAATGGAAGAAGACGCATCCAAAAGAGCAAGAGTCACCTCATTCTGTATGTTTCTGGTTATAGCACAATTGAATATTCTATGCAAGATTTACTATTCACATATTATTTATTCACCATTAGGGTAACAGACCATCTTTCTCAATACAAGAGAAACTCTTGGCATAATGCATCTTTTTTCCTTTTATTTGCTTTGTACATCGAAATCATAAGTAATGCATATCACGAGCAGCTTAAGTGCTTGCACATATGAGCTACTACTTTAACATCTAATTAATGATATTTGAACATTGTAGATGCTGGCACACATCTTTCTGTAATTTAAGACTTGCTAGTTCTGTGTTTTGATTTGTTTCAAGAGTTTATTTTCGGTTATACACTCTTGTTAACCATTCTGGTATTCTGTGTGCTCAACATGGCATGATTCAGTAAGTGCAACATGATTGTCGGGACATGGTGTTCTTTAATTATTATATGGCATCATATGATAATTATATTTTTGTTATTCTTTTTTATTATTTCACAAACTTCTGCTAATTATTATATGGCATCATATGATAATTATATTTTTTGTTATTCTTTTTTATTATTTCACAAACTTCTGCTTATGACATTACATTTTGATCCTTTGTGATATCAAACAATGAAGCATCTGATGAGGTCCTTCAATAGCTTGGTGGGTGAATTGAACAAGCTTCTGCAATTGTTGGAAGTGGAGAGACTACGTATTGCATACATCGAACCATGAATAGTTTGCTCGCATATTGTACAATTGAGGAATTACAAAAAAGAGAAAGAAAAGAACAAGAGAGTCTAATATGCCACTGTTTCCAATAATTAGGTGTTGATGTCGAGTATGAACAGAAAGAATATCCCCTCAATTTGAGAGCTAAAAAAAAAAAAAAAGCATCAGGAGGTTTTGAAATGAGAGTTCTTTAAATGGTTGTGGCTATCACGCACATATGTATGCTTTATGATGGAAGTTATATTGCAAATATCCGTCTGTTCATGTTTTTTCTTGACTACTATTTTTTTTTTTAATTTCATCACTCATCAAAGAATGGTTCATCTTGCCTTTAGCTTTTTAAGCAGGACTGCCAGTTTGAGCGGTTTGTTGCCATAAATGCATTCATGATTGTCACCTTCTTCTGCTTGAGGTGAGTAGTTAGATTTTCTGGTGTGTTGCACCATTGCTGAATTTTTTGCTCTAGTACAAAATGACTTCCATAAAAGGAATCAGTATAGAATCAAAACTATTCGAGGTGTCAAGGGATGGGAGGTTTGTGTGTCTTAAAGAGAAGGGGTGGAAAGTGGTAAAAAAGATGAGGTTGGGGTTGGGGACTGTACGTTGGTTTTACAAGGCTTTGGAGGAGTGCTTGAAGGGGGGAGGGAAAGGGCTTCTACACTGGCCACAGGGATGGGGATAGGGGATACATCGCTCAACGTTGCATCAACTCTAGGGGAGAATATATGGCGTTGGTGGAGTATGGTGGAGGGGGACGCCGGAACTTCATCTTTATACCAGGGGACAGGGATAGAGTGGGGTGGAAAAAACTCGTGGTGGTGCTGAAGGAAGTTGGAAATAGTGGTGGTTCACGACTGTTTCCACCAGCCACGACTGTTTCCACCAGCCACGACTCTACAGAATATGAATTTAGGATCCTACAGTGATGTTGTTCGAGGTAGCAGAGAGGTGGAGAGGACTCGAGACGTGAAATGGGCAGAGAAAGTAGGTCTGCTGAAGCAAGGTCCTGTCACTTCTTTGGGTAATGATCAGTTACGGTATGGAGATGGCAGATTTCCTGTTGCTCTGAAAGAAGAAAATGTGCTGAAGGCTTTATGTGATATGGAGAAGCAATTGGGAGAACTAACTTATAAAGTGGGATGGCTTAAACGCTGTGTTGAAGTAAATGGGTTGAGGGAGTTGGGCTTGGGTCAGGGATGGGAGTTTGAAGGCCAATGGGCCAGAGAGCCCAGCGATAAGGGGAAGGGAAAGGGAGTGGATAAGGAAAGGGAAGAGGAAGACTGTCGGGTCAGGGTATGGGCCACGGGCCTCGAGACTGGGCCTCAACCCAGCAAAGACCAAAACAGATTTGGCCCGTTCTGGAGGAAGACGAGCCATCGCTTCCAAGAGGAGGAAGCTGGCCCATCGGGGGGTGAGGCCGAGCCGACGCTATCGGAGTTGTCTCAGACAACCTCGTCGGAGGTGGGAGCCCTTACGGCGGCAACGACGATGCTGGTAGAGTTTGCGACAATGTCCGAGATTCCAAAAAAGAGCAAAAACACGGCTGAAGTTGGGGCAAATGTCACGGACCTTGCACAGAAAGCTGCGACGGAGGGCAGCGATACCGTTACAGGGTCAGTTGCTCAATCTGTGGAGGCGATGATGCGTGCGGAAATCGAAACAGAGCCTGATGCCCTAAGAAAGAGTACTATCACGGCCATTGTTGAGTCAAATCTCTCGGATCTAGCACAGAGAGGTGCGATGGAGGCTGGCGACTCTTGTTACACACCAATGGGGCTGGAAGTTTGTGCGATTGAGGAGAGTGGGTTGTTACAGGACCTTACCAGCGACGAAGGAGAAGTAGTGGTGGCTCAGAACCTTCTCAGCGACTTACAAGTGATGGCTGGTGAAGTAGTGGGTCCAAATAGTGTTGACTCACACTGTCGGAAGGAAGAAGAAGTAAGATCAGTAACAAAGGAATCAGAAGTTGACGATACGCAGCTGGTCATATGCGAAGAAGTATGCATAGATAGAAGAGATGTTGAACCTTTACGAGTGCTCCATCCTAGTCACAACTCTGAAATTCCAGACTGGGTTTTCAAGAAAGTGGAGGAGTTGCAAGTTTGGGCTGGGGTGTCCTGTACAGGTTTTGAAGAGCAGTTTAGAGCTCTTATTATTGCCATTGAAGAGAGTAGATTGAAGTTGGCGGTAAAGAGAGATAGGGAACTTAAAAGACTACAATGCTCTATAAATTATGATGTGAAGGAGGGAAGTGGCAGTAAGGGTAGAACGAAAGGGAGGGGGTTAACCATTGTTCATGAAACCTAAGATCCTCTCATGGAATGTGCGGGGGCTTAATGATCGCAACAAGCGCCTTCGAATAAAATCTTTGTTGCGAATGTGGAAGGCGGATATGGTGCGTCTTCAAGAAACAAAGTTAAGGATCGTTGATCGAAGACTTATCCGTAGTTTATGAGGTTGTTCTTATGTGGGTTGGTCATACTTGGCGTCGGATGGAGCATCGGGTTGGGTGCTTTTGATGTGGGATAAAAGAGTTGTGGAGGAGGTAGAGGAGTGTGTTGGGACTTTTTCAGTAGCTTGTTTATTTAAAAGTGTAGTAGACGAGTGGGAATGGGCATATGCAGGCATATATGGGCCAAATTTAGAAAGAGAAAGGAGCAGGATGTGGGAGGAGTTGGCGGGGGTTTATTATCTATGGGATGTGCCGTGGTGTATGGGCGGGGATTTCAATATCATACGTTTTCCAAGCGAGCGATCCGGGAATACTCGTCACACTATAACCATGGAGGAGTTTTCCGAGTTCATGTTTGATTTGGATCTAATGGATCTTCCGCTTGCTGGGGGTGAGTACACATGGTCTAACAGTAGGAGATGGTCGAGATTGGATAGGTTTCTTGTCTCTCCTTCTTGGGAAGCCCATTATTCGGAGTTGTATCAAAAGAGGTTGGCCCGAGTTTGTTCGAATCATTTTCCTATTATGTTAGATTGTGGAGGCATTAATAGGGGTCGTCAGTATTTCAAGTTCGAAAATATGTGGTTAGCAGTGGACGGTTTTGCTGAGAAAGTTCGTAACTGGTGGTCTTCTTATCAGTTCTCAGGTACCCCTAGTTTCATTCTTGCAGGTAAGCTAAAGGCCTTGAAGCAAGATTTAAGGAGGTGGAACATGGAAGTTTTTGGCAATATTGATAATCAGAAGACAATCCTTTTGGAGGAACTTCAGGAATTGGAGGAACAATTGTTGTTGGGAAATGCCTCTGAAGAAGCTTTGTTGAGGAAGAGTGTGGTGGTGACTGAATTGGAGAGGGTCTTGTTGATGGAGGAAACATCGTGGCGTCAAAAATCCAGGGCCCTTTGGTTAAAAGAAGGGGATAAATGTACGAAGTTTTTCCATAGGGTGGCCAATTCTCATAGGCGCAACAACACTATTGAGACTCTTACAGCAGGTAATCAAGTACTTTCTTCTCCCCTTGATCTAGAGAATCACATTGTGAACTACTATAAGAATCTGCTAACGGAGACGTTTGGTTGGAGGCCAAAGCTCGATGGTCTGCCTTTTGAGTCCATTGATACGCAGAGTGTGAGCTGATTGGAAAGACCCTTTGAAGAAGATGAGGTGCATAAGGCCATTAGAAATATGGCCAAAGACAAAACTCCGGGGCCGAATGGGTTTTCGATGGGGTTTTTCCAGCATTGTTGGGATATTGTGAAAGGTGATATTATGCGGGTCTTTGTTGAATTTCATACTTTCCAAAAGTTTGAAAAGTGCTTAAACGCGACATTCATAGTCCTTGTTCCGAAAAAACAGGGAGTGGTGGAAGTTGATGACTTTCGCCTCAATAGCCTAGTGAGTGGGGTGTACAAAATCATCTCGAAGGTTCTGGCTAATCGATTAAGTGTGGTAATGGAGCAAATCATTTCGAAACCTCAAAATGCATTTGTTCGGGGGAGGCAGATACTTGACTCAGTGCTTGTAGCTAATGAGTGTTTGGATCAGAGGTTAAAGGAGGGTAAATCAGGCATACTCTGTAAGCTAGATATGGAGAAAGCCTATGATCATGTAAATTGGGATTTTCTCCTTTACTTACTTGGGAGATGTGGTTTCGGGAACAGGTGGATTTCATGGATTCGATTTTGCATAACTACTGTGCGTTTTTTAGTGCTTGTTAATGGTACCCCGGTGGGTTTCTTCAATAGCTCACGCGGGTTGAGACAGGGGGACCCGTTGTCTCCATTTCTATTCGTAATTGTTATGGAGGCACTAGGTCGGATGGTGAAGGCAGTTGTAGATGGAGGTTTTATGGTGGGCTTTTCGGCAGGCAATGGTACTTATGGCTCTGTTATGATCTCACATCTTTTATTTGCAGATGATACACTGTTCTTTTGTGAAGCGGAGTTGGGTCAAATCCAAGCCATAAGAGCACTTTTGTTGTGTTTTGAGGCTGTGACGGGTCTCAAGGTTAATTTGGGCAAATCTGAGATGGTAGCGGTGGGAGTGGTGCCTCATATCAATCTACTAGCAGAAACGTTGGGGTGTGAAGTGGGTTCTTTGCCTATGAAATATTTGGGCCTTCCTTTGGGGGCTAATTTCAAAGCTAGAGGTATTTGGGAAGGTATTATTGAAAGAGTGGAGAAACGGTTGGTTGGGTGGAAACGATTGTATCTATCAAAGGGAGGGCGACTTACATTGATCATGAGTACTTTATCTAATCTCCCAACTTATTTTCTATCTTTATTTCCGTTGCCGGCAGGGGTGGCGCATCGTATCGAGAAGTTATTCCGGGCTTTCTTGTGGGGAGGTCTAGGGGAAGAAACTAAATTCCACTTAGTGCATTGGAATAAAGTTTGTTCCCCTATTTCGAGTGGTGGTTTGGGATTGCGCAATTTAAGGACCTTCAATAAAGTTCTTTTGGGGAAGTGGCTATGGAGGTATCAAGAAGAAGGGGAGTCTTTGTGGAAGGAAGTTGTAGACTCAAGATATGGAGGTGCTTGGGGGGGTTGGTGCACTAACGAAGTGAGGGGGGGGCATGGTGTGGGTTTGTGGAAATATATAAGGGGGGGATGGCAATGCTTTAAAAATAACACTAGATGTGTGGTCGGACAGGGCACACGCATCAAATTTTGGCAGGATATTTGGTGTGGAGAGCAGACTTTGGAGAGAGCCTTCCCAGCCCTCTATAACATTGCGGTAAATAGGGAGGCTTCAATAGCGGATTTATTTGTGTCTGCCCAAGACTCGTATCAGTGGAATATCTTATTCACTCGGGCCAATCATGATTGGGAGATGACCATGGTTTCTGAATTTTTCAGCTTGATCTACTCTTCAGAAAGTTTAACGGCACAGGATGACAGGTTTCAATGGAGGTGTAAGGACAATAAGAAGTTCTCAATCAAAACTTATTATAAAATTCTGACGTCGCAAGGTAATGTACAGTTCCCGTGGAAAAGTGTTTGGAGGTCACGAGTTCCTTCCAAAGTAGCGTTCTTTGTGTGGACTGCTGCATTAGGAAAAATTCTAACCACGGACAATTTAAGGAGGAGGGGTCTCATTGTGTTGGATTGGTGTTATTTGTGCAAAAACCATGGTGAATCAGTGGACCATCTTTTATTGCATTGTGAGGTGACGAGAGAGTTGTGGAATGGGATATTTAGTAGAGTCGATGTTGCGTGGGTTATGCCGGAAAAGGTGGTTGATCTACTTGCTTGCTGGAAGGGTTTAGAAGGCTGTTCTCAGGTAGCAGCAGCTTGGAAAATGATCCCGTTATGCATAATGTGGTGTATTTGGATGGAAAGGAATGCACGTTGTTTTAAAGATAAGGAGTGAACAAAGGAGGAGCTACAGAATTTTTTTCTGCACACTTTACTTTTATGGTTTTCAGCTATTGTTCTTAATGGAATTAGTGTACAGGAGTTCTTAGCCATAACTTAGTTTATTAAGAATGTATTTAGGTGTTTTCTATTGTATACTTCCTGTGTACATAGGCTATGCCTATCTTCATTCATATTTAATGATAACTACTTTTTACTGATAAAAAAAAAATGATTGTCACCTTAACATTCTGCATCATAGTAGCGTATAGCTCTGATAAATACCCTTGACTACGAAGGACATCCCTGTTTACTCCAATTGGAAGCAAAAACATTCTACAGAAGTTAAATCAACTGCTTTTGCTGTTAAGTATGAATTCTGAAGAGATAATGGGGGTTTCATCCTCTGTTTAGTCCACTGCTCTTTGGTTCTTTCATTGATTATGTGTTGATTTGCATATTGCTGTACGATTGAAAGAGGTTATGAATGGCTTTGTTGCATTGCTGTTAAAGTTGTGCTTCTCTCTCTCTCTCTCTCTCTCTCTAAAGAGGACCCATCGACTCTGTCTGTCTCCCACTCTCTCTAGTCTCCATTTCCGTTTTCTTTTGTAAATTTGTGGTACATTTCCATCGATGTATTTGTTTCTTTTTTCAATTCTGCTATAGGTACTCGGCGTTGGGTACCTGTTGGGGAATCGGCTGACGTGCTTAGTACCACGTTAGTTGGTATTATTATTTAAAAAAAAAAAAAGATTTTAGAAGCAAAGGAAACCCACCATCCCAGCCAGTGCCAAAATGGGTCTCAAAAGCAAATCCTCCAACCCACAATTCTGCAAAGTGGTTGCCTTTTTCAATTTTTTTATTTATTATCTTCTATGGCCTAGTATTTGAAACCACAAAAAGCCATGGACAAGTCGAAGAGTTTCATTTAGCATCTTATCGAGGCTGCAGAAGATTCAATCCCAGGCGCGAAAGCCCTATGTCTGTGAAGAAACTTGCTCCCGAAGCCAAATCTGTTATGTGGGTATACGAAAGGGAGTGCTGTGTTTCAGATGAGAAGAAGATGAAAACAAAATGCAAAGGAGAAGATGAGAATAAGAATATGAGAGGGTACCAAATTTGAACGAAACACTTCGTTTCATTTTTACAATTTATGCTGAGTGAGTTCCATTCTATAATTGAGTGAGTTCCATTCTATAATTTATGCTGCAAATCAAATGAGAGTGTTGTGAAAAAAGTGAGAAGATGAAGATGAGAAGATGCACAGTAGATGGAAAGAAGAAGTGAGAAGAAAAAAATAGGTCTACACGAAGAACCTGATCTTCGTGTTCTATGTGGGAAAGGAAAGCTTGCTCCCAAAGCTGTGCTCCTTCAGTTCTTTGTTTTGTCTTCATGTTTGAATCAAATCGTAGTGATTTTGAGTATAAATGAAATGTCCTATTTCATTTTGTACACGTGGATGGCCATGTATGCCGGGTTCCCCAACCCCAGGTGAAAGTAGCTTTTTTTTCTTTTTTTGCAGCTTGTTTTTACTCATTCGGAATTTCTTCTTTAGTGACAATGGCTAATTCTAGGCTTTGTTCAGTAAGGTTGATCTGTTGAAAATTCGACTGGATCTCACATTTATCTTGTTACCTTACTAATGAGTGTCGAGCTTTTCTTCGGATTTTCATGCATTTGCTGTTTCATGGGAAAGTGTTTAATCGTTACCTCTTGAGTTTTGATTGTGCGAGTATAGTTCTAAGCTTCAAAGATGCCAGAGCTTGAATAATTTCTTAAGAACCTTCCTTTTAGGAGTCTCCGTCTTGCCCTTGTCGACAAGCAAAAACTTGTCTACAATTCTGTAATTGAGTAAATGATTTGTACAAATTCTGCGCAGTCATTTTATAAAAAATAGACTACCGTAAAAGTGTACAAAAAATCCTACTCTCTTTATAGTGAGATTGATTTTTTTTTTATAATCTAAAAAGCTTGTACTTAGCATTACTTAGAAAGGAAATCGTGAAGTGTGTTTTTTTAAAATAAAAATAAAAACTTTAGAACGTGGTAGCAAGAGAGAATTTTCGAAATGCAAAAATGATAACTCTACAGTGTTAAGAGTATATTAAAAAATGATAACTCTACAGTGCATAGCATTCGTCCCAAAGAAAATTTTTTCTTATCAATCACTATTCACAAATTTAAATTTAAATTTCAAATTTTAAAATTTACAAAATTTTCAATAGTTGGCATATCTATAAGCAAAGTTATAAGTATAGACGACATTTTTCATTTCCTAAGCATAGGACAAGTTTCATCAAAACTAGGGACGGGTTTGACCAAATCCAGATCAAGGCCAATCCGGAAAGCTCTTTAATCCGATATAAGTTGGTTATGAAACAACGTTCACTGAAGAAATTTCATCCGATATAAGTTCACAATTCATAACAGAAAATGGAATCCAAGTTCAAATACAAACTGAGCTATGCATCTAGCTGACTTATGATATAGGCCATTAAAATAAAAACAAGTTGTTATGACAGAGGCCTTGACCTTAAACTCCCTCTTGGAATTCCACCTCCCAAAATTTCCTGCATTCATTAGCATTAAAATCAAGAAACAGCAGCTCATGAAACTTCAACACGATGTGTTAATATTCAAAGTAGACCATCAAAATGAACTAAAAGGGTTGTTATCCAGCGCTGATCCCACTCAAGAGGGGTGGGTTGGATATGGTCCCACTCTTCCATTCTTTTTACAGTTGCCAAGTCTATACCATTGCACCCAGACAGCCCCTTGTAAACATCAAAAGTAACATATGTGAAATCCATACGTTATAAAAGCAAACCCATTTGTTATGTTCTATAACTTTTAGTTTAATGGTTCGAAGCTGTCAGAGTTCAGCATTGGGATATAATACATCAAACGAAACAATAAGGAAAGGGTTGATGCAATACGTACATCAATAAATTAATAGCCAATTACATATGAAAAAATAAAAAAATTTAAAATTCAATTTGATTAATTGTATCTGGAAGTAATAGTTACTGTACAATCGTTTAAATTATTTTATTATATCATCTAATGACATGACAAAAATATTTTTCATTAATTTTACTATTGCTGACAAAACTTGAAATGACATAGAAGTTGTTACCCCTTATTCATACCTTAAATTGTCTAAGAATTTCATACATGTACGATTCAAGATGATTGGCCATAAAAGAAAACATATATGTTAATAAGCTAAACCAAATCATACTAACACTAAATGGCAAATATTGAACTGATTGGGGTCGTTTGTATTTTTTCCTGTCATTTAACTCATCAAAAGGATGTTTTTCCTGCCATTTGATCCTATATATAAGTGTACTCTCATGTTTAGATTGAACTAAACAAAAATAACCGCTCTATCATCTCGTCTGTGCAATGAAAGTTAACAACGTTTCTTGACAGATACTTGAGCCCATTATCTTTCAAGCTTATTTGGCAACACAATCACAGTATGTCAGTTGGAGCTTAGTATTTCAACACAGCACTTAACAAACAGTTCATTAATATATATGAAAAAATTACTAACCTCTGCCTCACTGTCTCTTGCGCTTCAGCGTCTTGATATTCTTCATGATGTAACTGATGACCTCCTTTAATGTGGCTTTCCTTTCTTCTTTGAAGTTCCAGAGCTCAGATATGACGTATCTGCCACTTGGATTATACTCATTGATCTCTTTGAGTGCGATAATGACAGCCGCGTATATATCATCCCCCCACTCTTGTTTGAGATTTCGGAGCTTCTCATCTTCTTCATTTACAAATTCCTGCATTACAAAAATTGAAACAAGTGATTAATCTTTCAAGACCTAGGCAATTTGGGATGGGGTTATTCAGATAAACCAACATGAATGACTTCTTTGGTCAGTTAAGCAGGCCTAAAAGGACATTCCACATAAGGGGAAAAAATTATATAAACATGTAGGAGACAGATTGCCCATCATGAACTTGTAAGCAGAATTCATACATTTATAAGATAATTTTGATTCATGCCTCTTAAAATAACAACGTCTGCAACTATATATTATAAATGATACCGTGAATTCCCACAAGCTCATAACAAATCTGTGTACATGAAATAGAAGAATGAGAGGCTTTAATATTTTTTTTTAATTTTTTTTTATGAGTATGAGAGGCTTAGCAATATTAAAAGAATATACCTGGGCAGTCCCATTGATGACAACAACTTTAAAAGGATGCCAATTTGGATCCTTCAGATTCTCCTGCCATAGGGAGCATAGTGTTGAGGCCTGAATATTTGCTTCCTCAAGGGAAAATCGCTGTTTACATGTATTCTGAAATGGCTTCTGATCAATTTCGCCCATTCTCTTTATTCCAATATTAGTGCGACCACTCAGCATATCCATCAAGCCCTAAAGACAAAAAAAAAAAAAGAGGAAAGCATCTTCCATTACTTATTAATGCAAGTCTTTTTCTTTTTTAAAAATTTCATTTTAGCATCTGGCATGATTGCAGGCATATTCATCTCTAGGAGGTTATGGATTTTAACTTTTTTGTCCATTAGATGCCATGACGGCCTTTCGGGCTATACAATTAGAAATAGTCTGTGCCCATTCCTTAAACTTTGATTGTCATTTCACGAAAACATAGAAGATTTAGCTCACATAACTTTTTTTTTTTATAAGAAGATATTTTATTGATATAAAGATAGCATAGCCCAAGTACATAGGATGTATACATGTGATTACACCTATTAACTCACATAACTGCTATCAATTGGATGTGAGTATCTTGTTTTATAAAGTGACCAAACAAAAGCATGCAATCTATTAAGGCAACATTAGTTTTTGTTTCCTTGCCAGAAAAGCAACATGACTTTAGAGATTTCTATTAAGAGATAAAGCAATGTCTTAATCCATTGACGGCATCCACTACTGCTTTTAGAGATTTCTCAATTGGGGCATTTTGATAAGTGGTTCTTGATTCCTATGCGAGACTTGAAAAAATGACTCAATCTCTTTCCAGCACAATCTTCAACTAGTGACTTCTCTTACATGTATAAGGTCCCCAAACACCCAGACCCATGCATATAGCCAAACATATGCAGCAAAAAATACAAAATAAAAATCATACCGCGATTAATTGTTTGCGAGCCTCTTGTAGCTCATCATTGCTCTCTCGCTCTTTTGTAATAAGAACTTGATTCATGGATTCCATATCATTCAGATCTTCAAATTTTTCTTTCAATTCATCATTCATTTCCTCCATCTTCTTCTGAATTGCTGCATCATCTTCATCTCCAAGATGCTTCATCACCTGCAGTTTCCCTTTTATCTCTTCAATTTCCATTTCCAACTTCTGTTTATCATCCAGCTGCTTTTCCAACTGAAGTATCTTATTAAGGGCCTCCTCTTTCTCCCTCTGAAAATTTATGATTCTGATTAATAAATTATATAGAAAGAATAAGAAAAAGAGCTACTCATGCGACAGACTAGTTAAAACCTAACTAAGCCAGACCTTTTGCTCTTCAACCAGCCTTAAGACATTCTCATCAGCCTTTTTTTGCTCCATGGAAGCCAATTGAAGAGAATTGTTTCTCACATCATGCTAGAACAACCAAAAATCAATATCAGTATTCAGCATGAAGCATCATGTACATCATCAAAGAAAATGATTTTGCATGCAGCACTTCAAACAGCTTCTCCAAAATCTATTTATTTATTCCAAATAAGCCAGCACTAGTAGTTTTGATTTGATTGAACTAAAAGATAATTGGGGCAGTAATATATAGAGATATATATACATACATACTGCTATACATATTTATATCAACAGTAAATGTACCATCACATAGGACGTCAAGATAAAATGTGCATAGATAGGGAAAAAATGTTAAATTGGTCCCCACTTCCAGCACGCAACAAGCACCCAAAGGAACATAGCTCAAATCATGAGCAAGTTCATCTAAAGCAAGTACATCTAAACTACCAAGAGTTATTATCCAGCTGGGAAGCAAGTGAAATCGAATGTTAAGACTTCTTGCTAACAAAAAAATAAAAATTGACACTTTGGAAATGCCACATCCACATATCACCTTTTTCAAATCCTCATCCAGCTTTTGTCTCTCAAGCTCGGTTAGTGCTTCACGTTTGTTCAACTCTTTGCTCCAGGAATCAAGTTTCTTTTTCTTAGCCTCCAATTCATAATTCAGTTTTTCTTGTTCCTCAAATATCCTTCGAACATTATCTCGTGCAAGCCGCTGCATCTTCCTTGTTTCTGATAAATCAAACAGTTAAACAAGATTAGTTTGTCATGCAAAATTATGATAGTATTAACAATATCTAACATGAGGGGCAGGATTTTGTGATCGACTCATTCCTTGGGCTGAATACTACTAACTTATTTCAAAGTGTAACCTCGAACAACTTCTTTCCTTTTATGTTCGATCAGTTAGTCCAAATCCAGCAGTAAGGAATAAGTACATTGAACATTCATCAAGACTATTGGGAACGAAGGCACCACATATGTTTATATCATATCGGTTAGCTAAGCATCAGCCAAAAAAACAAGGAAATTGTGACCAGACAGTAACAGATGCAGAAAATGAGCATGTATCGACAAACAAAGCAAGTGTAGGAGCAAACCTTCAAGAAATGCAGAGTGTAGCTTGTCTTTCTCCACAAGGATCCTACTTAAGGACATCGTCTTTTCATTGTATTTGTACTGCAGTTCATTGAGATTTTCAATTGTAATATCAATTTCATTGGCAAGATTTGCCACAACATTGTTTCTCATTCGAGCTGCTTCCTGGTCAATGTCAGATACTGTTCTTAACTGCCCTTTATCCCGAAGGAAAGCCCCTATAGGCCCTTCTGCATCAAAATCATCAGCACGTGCACACCACCCATATGTATTAGAGCCAAGATGTGCTTTCTGTGCATTCCAATCCTTCTTGCTGCAATGCTCAGTCTCAAATGATTTCTCAAATTCAGTTGCATTCATGAAACCGTTCCAATCATTATTAAATTTCACTACAGCCCTTGCATTCAATTCATTTTCATCTGAGAAAATATGAACCTCTAACGGTTTAAATTTACTGAACCTTTTCAACCAGTATTCAGAACCATGAAAAGTCTTTCTATCCGTTCGGCTGCATATTATGTTAACAACAATGCCCATCCAAGGCCACACATACAGATCATCTTGCTTTGAAGGTTGTGTGACAGTTTGTGGTAAAACTGGTTGTTGGACTTGATCCACTTCACTGGCTAGGTCAGTCTCCAAGTACTTTGCCAAGGCAAGGTGGTTTGCCTTTTGTTTTCCACTTCTGTTAGCAGAACCTTTACCCACTCCTGAAGCATGTTGAAGCAAATCCTTGTATTTGTAGTCTTGTTTCTTCTTCCCAGCACAGAAGGGGCATCTAAGGGTGCCATTCAGACCCTTAACTTTGTACTTTCCCACCCTCAGCTGCTCATATGGTTTCTCTATGTAGTCATTGATCTCAGATTCGCTAATATCTGACTCTTCAGAGCTGTATTCCATCTGAAATTTACACAATCATTGAAAAAAAAAATGTTAAAAGACTGAAAATGTTTGAAGATATGTTAAATCCCCAAATGCTCAGACTAGAAGCTTCTAAGAAAACAAAGTAAAAATAAAAGCGATGATTATCCAGCAAGTTTAGAAGAGTGATGCACAGTTATGTTCTCATTCAGACGCATATAAGGCCCAAGCACACTGAAATATAAATGTTTCAAAGAAAATTGGATAATATTGCTAAACTTCAATGTGAAATGAAACAATCATTTAAATTTCTAACATAATATATCCACACTTTTTGGGATTCGAGTAGATGGCATCAGTTCAGCCACTCAAAAACATGGCTTAAAGTAAGAAATAAAATTAAATACAAACCAGTTCAAAACTAAAGAGATTTTGCTTCTTCTTCTTTGGTAGTTTTTTACAATTGGACTAGAACCAAAATGAGCAAAATATGGATGCTCAATAATCCTTGAAGTTGGTGGAGGCCTTCCACACACGAGAAAGAAAAATACAGATTATCTCTTCGAAATAGATTTTTTTTTAAAAGAAAGACAAAATAGATTTTTTTTATAGGTAATCAAGAATTTTGATTCATAGAAGTAGGCAAAGCTCAAGTACGTAGGGATATCTCTTCGAAATAGATGAAGAATTGTAAGCTACTTGTGTAGGTCTCAACCATAACTGCGTTAATATTTTTGTGAAGATCTTGTAATACATACAGGAGACAATCTCTTTGAAACTTCTGCGCTAAAATGTTAAAAAAAAAAAACTGTAAAATAATGAGAAGAGAGAAGGAAACATGAGAAGTTCTCTTATATCAAACAGGAAACACAAATGAGAACATCAATATGGCAATTGAGGTAGAACCAGAATGTGGTAATATAACTAGTAAGTCTAGATATTTGAATATTGAGTAGGATGAAAGATAAATAAAATGTCGAAACATATTTCAGCAAATTGATGAGTCGAACTTCTTATCTATAAGACTGGGCCCCTCTAATTTTTTTCATCACTAACCAAGTGGCAAAAGTTCAGTCCAAACAAACTAGTCAATATGGACAAAGCTCGTAGCTTCATAGTTACTTGTAAAGTTGCTGGATCTCCCTGCTAGTTATGTAATTTTATGTTTCAAAATAAGAATGTTCTCTTCCTGCTAGGATGTGGGCAGCCCTTCGAATGGCCGTCTACATATCTCTCATCTTCTCTTTGCTAACGACACCCTGATTCTATACGACCCATATCCCGACCAAATTCGTTCCCTGAGGGCACTATTACTTTGTTTTGAAGCTGTTTCTGGCCTTAAGGTGAACTTATCTAAGCCTGAAATGGTCCCTGTTGGCTTGGTTCATAATCTAGGAGAATTGGCTGAAATATTGGGCTACAAGGTGTCATCCTTGCCTATGAAGTATCTCGGTCTTCCTTGGTCTTCCTTTGGGGGCTCCACACAAATCCAAGGCAACGTGGGATGTAATTGTTGAAAAGATTGAATGTAAATTGGCAAGTTGGAAGTGGATCTATTTGTCTAAAGGTGGTAGAATCACCCTAATCAAGGGCACGACCTCCCAACATATTTCCTATCTTTATTTCCCTTACCTGCAGGGATGGCCAATAGATTGGAGAAGATTTTTCGTGGTTTCTTGTGGGGAGGCATAGAGGATGAGAAAAAATTCCACTTGATCAAGTGGGATAAAATCAGTACCCCTCTATCTTGTGGAAGTTTGGGGATTAAAAAGTTGAGAACCTTCAATTATGGCGGTATCATTGGGAAGGGGACGCGCTTTGGAGGAATGTCATTGAATTCAAATATGGGAGCATTTGGGGAGGATGGTGCTCTAATGAAATAAGAGGAGCATATGGGGTGGGAGTGTGGAAATTTATTCGGAATGGATGGGAAGTTTTCTCCAATCATTTCAGATATGAGGTCGGAAGGGGCACACAAATCAGATTCTGGTCCGATACTTGGTGTGGAGATATCGCCTTGAAGAATGCTTTCCCTTATCTCTATAAGATTGCGTTGGACAAGGATGCTTCAGTGGCCGACAACATGGTCATTCCAGCTGGTTCTCCCCAATGGTCGGTGAGATCCATTAGAGCTGTTCAGGATTGGGAGGTAGGAGATATTACATCATTTTACAGGGCACTATATGCGCTGAATCGTAAAGCTGAAGGGGAAGACAGGCTGCTTTGGACTCATTCCGGGAACAAGCAATTCTCAGTCAGATCTTTCTACAAGGTTTTCTCGCCTCACCCTTCTACTGTTTTCCCTTGGAAGAGCGTATGGAGGAGTAATGTTCTGCTTAAGGTTGCTTTCTTCAGCTGGCTGGCCTCCCATGGGAAAATATTGACTATTGACAAGCTGAGAAGTGGTGGATTTTTTATAATAGACTGTGCTTTATGTGTAAAAGAAACAGAGAAACAGTGGATTATATTCTTCTTCACTGCAAAGTGGTTAAGGCTCTATGGGATGAAATCTTCTCTAGGCTTGGCATTGCCTGGGTCATGCCTAGGAGGGTGGTTGACTTATTGTTATGCTGGAGAGGAATTCAGGGTAATCGTCAAATTGCTGCTGTCTGGAAGATGGTGCCACTATGCTTAATGTGGTGTACATTGAATGAAAGGAATGGCCGCTGCTTCAACAACAAGGAACGATCAATGGGAGGGTTTAGGGACCTTTTCTATCATACATTATTACTTTGGGCCTCAGCCATTGTATTGAATGGGACTAGCTTTAATGACGCTTTTATACTGATTTTCACAGCACTTAGCTTGTAATTAGGTTAATATTTTGTATACTCCCTGTGTACCTGCGCTATACCTAATTACGTGGATTAATAAAAAAATTCTTACTTATAAAAAAAAAAAATTCAGGAAACAGGTTTTGTTTTATTCTAAAATTACTCAACCGGATAACATTTTATTTCCTTCGAACCCCTGGTAGGAACGGGTTTGGTCTGCATTGCACTACTACAAAGACTAATATCAAAATTTTATTCCCAGAAGAGACCGTTTTCAGAAATTTTAGCGAATGGATTTTGTCCAAACTTCTTAAATATCCACCCAAATCCTTTTACACGGCTATTAGTAATAGTACCCATATTCATTTGCAAACAAAGAAAACCCTTCTGCCATAAATACGTGGAAAAAAAAACAATGCAAAAGGTCCGTATATTTTAGTCTCAGGTTCATAAGCAAACCCGTCAGGACCAGAAACCCTAGCAAAAATCGTTAAACTCATATATCCACCATAAATTTAAGCCGCATTGAACGTGGGAATTCACCAGCATTCTTCAGATACCACAGATTTCCTTCATTAGACAAAAAGAAAAATCTACATATAAATGTTATAAAGAAAGGGCAGTGACTTACATTGGACTCTCTTTCTGACTCTCTCTTTATTCTTCTGGTTCTTTCGAGGAAGCGAGATGATCGCGTGTTGTGTTCTACCTAAAGGCTAGTGCAGATTACAGTACCCGAGGGGAGCCAATTGTAACCGTTCAACTTCTGAAACGCAGTGTAATTTTCATGGTTGAAGTAGGGGAAACTGGAAAGTCAGACAATTGGAAGAGGGCTTTACTGTTGTTGGACTTGGACTGGACCCCATCCTATTGCCCAAAGTGTAGTTCCAACTTCAGCTGTTGATTGGGTTGTATCAGTGACCCAATGTTAACTGTACCGTCTGTCGGATATTAAGGGTAGGTTTGAGGGATGAGATGAGAATTTTGAATTTTATTTTAAAGTTTAAAATATTAAATTTTAATATTATTATTGTTTTGAAATTTGAAAAAGATGTATTAGGATTTGAAAAAGTTGAATTGTTTATTATATTTTGTATGTGAATTTGAAAAATATGTAATGATGAAATGAGATGAGATGAAAATTTTGTGTTTTATTTTATGCCCCAAACCTGCCCTAAGCTGGGTTACTTGCAAAGGTTGGGAAAAATAGAAAAAGGATTGAATTCTAGAGTTTGTAATTTATTTTATAAAAAAATTTATTTAAATTAAAATTGATGCTTGCAAAGAGCTTACTCTCACATCATCATTCGTAATCTAAGAATATTTAATAATTTCTCATTTTATTATGCTAGGTGTAGGAAAAGTTCATTTTTTATTACCCAAACAATTTTTTAAGGATCTGTGTTTTAAGGCCTGAACCTTTGTTTGGATTTTTAATGTCTCTGATTGAACTGAAAGCATGAATACCCAGAAACTAGGGTTTCACTAGAGAAGCGCAGGGTTATAATTAAGTACAACATTTTCAAATAAACTTTCTTCCAAGTCAGTTTTGGCATCAAGTGCTACATACCCTGACAAGTATATAGGCAAGTAAACAACAGAATCCAATCCAGCATGGTTAATAAGTTTAGGTTCCAACATTCTCAGTGCATCTAACATCCAATGTATAACACGGTAAAACAACTTATTATGTTAATTAGCATATTGAGTTTATTTTTTATCATTTTAATTAAATGTTCATATTGTGTGTAAAGAGAAGCGAAATGCGAATTTTTCATTTGGATAGATATACTTCACAAACTAGAGGAGAACATTCGTACAAGAGAGAATAAAATTTGGAAGATATGGGATGACATATTGTTGTGCGAGTATGAAGTTTGAAAAAGGGAATATAAAGTACGAGAGAGAGAGAGACAACTCTTCAGAAGGAAAATTAGAAATTATTGTGTTTGTACTAGATTGTCAAATTTGTAATAGTTTTGACTTGGTTTGGATAAATAGTATTTAAATAACACGTTGTAGGGAGTAGATGGAAATTTTTGAATGGACCAACTATAATGGTACTTCTCAAGTTGTGACCTTTGTAATGACCTTTCAATGAAAAGTTGTGTAATGAAAACAGCTTAGCACCAGACTGGCTTCCTTACTTTTCAATGAAATATGTATATTCGTATTGGTAACATTATGTTTATTGTATATTGGATCTATGTTTGCAAAATTGCACAGAAATTATGATACAAGAAATTATGATACAAGAACAATGCCTAAATGGTGTCCACATGAAGGCTCAAGCTGTACTTTCATCTTTCATTCACTCGAAAGATATGCATATATAAGATTCCCTGTTATACTCAATTAACCCCTCTTCCAGCCTAACACCGTTTACATCTGATCTTCCTTTTTTTGTTTGCGCTCTAGAGTCTGAACAATAGCAAACCACTAAAACACTATAAGAGACAACCATTAAAACCATTTTGCAATCTTGCCAAATTCCCTCATCATCTCATTCACATGAAATAAACTTATAAAGAGATCAGTGCATGCTTAGTCTCCAACAGGTACAAATTAAAGTTGTACAAGAACTAAATACATAGCAAATGAAAATCCTGGTCTTGTATTCCCTTCCAATCTTGTCAAAATCCTCCATCCGAAAGAAGTGACACAAAACTATTCAAAATACTTGCTGGAATGCTTACCAAAGTTCAAACTCAGATCTAAAAAATGGCAGATATAGACAGATCAAAGACTGAAAGCCAATAATCAGGAAAATATGTCTCATGATAAACCATAACAAGAACACCATCATAATGAGGAAAATACTCACCACTGCAGATAGAATAATGTAAACAGCATCTCCATAAATACTCACCACTGCAAACAAATAATGATGAAAATATATCTGGAAAATTATTATATCAACAAACAAAGTTTTAAACAAAGTTCAGAACCAGGTCTTCAAAAAGAAAAGGGACGTGAGGAACAGACCTTTACATGTTAGGTAAAAAGAAAAAGGGACATGAGGAACATAATGCATTTTTTAGACCTTTGCTTGGACAGAACACCATCATTACACCAATCTGCACATAACTAACATCCCTTAATTCCCATGATTAAATACTGCAAAGTACTCCAAAAAATTACTAAAGATCAGTAGATTTTTTAGATTCAAAACAAAAAAGAAAGAAAACAGACCTTTGCATGTTAGCTAGTGATCAAAGCCTTGGCATAGCTCCATAGCCTCCCCAAGAGGTACAAAAATGAAACTCAACATCTCCACAAACTAGACCATACCCTCTCCAAGAGATACAAAAATTAAACCTTTACATATTCACAAACTACACCATACCCTCTCCAAGAGATACAAAAGATAAACATTTGCATATTCACAAATTACACCAAACCCTCTCCAAGAGGTACAAAAATGAAACAGAGCATCTCCAATTATGCATCAATATGGTCACACATCTGAAAAAAAACAACTATAATTACACCTTTTCAATTATGCATGCATGCTTGAACCAAAAAAAAAAAAATATGTGTTAACCAAGAGCTAAAGACCTCATCATTTCCTGATGGCATCGATTGTGTGACAATGTTGTTTTGTGTTCCAACACCAGCCCTCTCATCAAATTGTTTGGCATCAGATCCTGGGATGTCACCCAATTGTGTTTCATCATCAAAGATTTTCCTACAAGTCTAAATTCCAAAAGAAAATTAGACATTTAGACATATATTAGAAAAGGTATACTAACTATTAATAGCATAAAATTATTACCTGTTCCTTCTTTCTCTTTGTTGCCATCTTCTCCACGGGTGGATCCTTTCTTTTGGCTAGGGGTCTCCCTTTCTCTCGGACAACGTGAGGGCTTAATATCTTTTTATCCTTATCCGCGACTACCTTTGGTCTGACCTTTGTTGATTCGGATTTGGACCCAATTGTTAAACCTTCACACTTTGACTCAAACTCATCGACATAGTGCAAGAATGCATTGACATGCTCATCACTTGAGGATATACGCGTTGCTAATTTCAAACATCTTTTAATCACAATCTCATACCTCCGTGCGTCTTCATTATCCCGCAAGTCATCATAACTACTTTTGATCAATGTGTATCTCCTCTTCTTATCCTTTCTCCAGCGATCCAAGACATACATATCTGGCAGCACATTAATCTTCTTCAATTGACAAACTCTAAGTACATGCCTACATAGAATCCCCCTCATCTCAAACAATGCACACGTGCATTTTAACTCGCACTCCTCTTCGTTATAGTAAACTGAGTAATGGACTGTTTTGGTGCAGTCATCAATACATATTTCATCCAAGACATCAAAGGTTGAAATGCACTCATGTGTGCTTACAAGTGTGCAATTACAACACATTAGGCCTATCAGCTCCCTTTGGACCTCTTTAAACTTTGCATTTGTATATAACTTTTGAAATTGCTTCTCAATGCTGAAATGGGACACGCAGGGGATCGTTTGGTTGCTAGAATTGAAATCAGCCATTATTTCTACCTCCGCCTTCTTTCTTAGAGCATTATCAAATTGATCAATGAATTTCTTCAAAGTTGTACCAGAATGGACATACTCGTCGAAAAAAGTATTCATGCTTTCCGACCGTTGTGTCATGCTCATACCAGCCCAAAATACATTCTTCAAGTAAACCGGAACCCAAAAAGACCTTTCGTCGTATAAGGACTGAAGCCAGTTATTGCCTTGAAGATCATACTTCTCAAGTAGTTGACCCCACCTCTCCTCAAATTCTGTGCAAGTCTGTGAATCATATATTGTAGTCTGAATGGAAGTCTTCAACCCTGCATTGAATTGTGAGTGAGATCCTAACTTCTCTGGAAGTTTGCGCATTATATGCCATAGACAATATCTATGACAGGTTTTGGGAAATACAGTGGCAATAGCACTCTTCATTGCTCGATCTTGGTCGGTTATGATGGCTTTTGGCGCTCGACCATTCATGCAATTCAACCATACTCGGAACAACCAAACAAAAGTATGTGTGTCCTCGTTTGATAGCAACCCCACCCCTAATAGTATGGACTGCCCATGATGGTTAACACCAACAAATGGGGCAAAAGGCATCCCATACCTATTTGTTAGGTATGTCGTATCGAAGGTCACAACATCTCCGAAATCCTCATATGCTGCTCTACTTCGTGCATCAGCCCAGAACACATTTCGTAACCTGCCATCATCATCCACGTCCATGACAGAAACGAAGCCATCATTCATCTCTCTCATTCTCTGAAAGTATTCATTAAGTGCTTCGCCATCTCCTTTACCCAACCTTAAATGTCTAGCCTTGTCAATGAAATTTCGACAATCTTTCTCTTGAAATTCAAAATTCTCAAACCCCCTCGCCTCAACAAGTGCACAATAATTCTTGTTCATTCGAATACTTGCTCTATCATTCAAATCAAGCATCCTTTGACTGTATTCATCTACACACTTGTGAGATCTCAAAAGTCTGGACTTCTTGGGGCTCAAAGTACTATGGTTGTGTGCATTTTCAACAGTGGTGAAAACCCATATGCCATTTTTGTTCAAGGTTGCATTTACCTTTGCCTTACAATCTGTTTTAGTTGTTGGCCGTGGCCTCGAGATATTATTGTGTTTAGGTTGGTACTTGCCGCCACGAGCACAACCAATTGTCACATAGACAGCCCTCCCATCATCATCTCTCTTTGTCCTTTGCGTCCTTACACCAAAACCCTCTTGCTTGGCATATCGCTTATAATAGGCCTTAAGCTCTTTCTCACTCACAAATTCCATACCGGATCTTGGTGCTTCAACTTGTACATCATCATTCGAGACAAGAGTGGTACCCTCCCCCTCCGCTTCTTCATTTACATCGGATACAGTTTCTTAAAATGAGAAGGTATGGATGGATTAACATCAATTAAATATTAGCATCATTAAAGTAATTTTTTAAAAAGTGACATACCACCATTAGAATGAAAACTTTGTTCAAATTCCGGACTAGTTGGCACAGTTGAAGCAGGAGTCGTTTCTCGCCTCAAGTCTCCGGTATTATTCAACGGAGGGTCGGGCATATAAGGAGAAGGCATCATAGGATGCTGCATTCAAGCAGGTTGTCAGGAAAATTCATGGACATAGTTCAAATTGTTTTTAAAAAAGTCAAGTCTAAATATACCTGGAGGGTCGTTTCAACACGCCTCAAGTCCTCCGGATTACTCGACGGAGGGTAGGACATATAAGGTTGCTGCATTCAAGCACATTGTTAGAAAAATAAATGGACACATGAAAATTTGTTGAAAAATTAACGTAAATATACCTGGAATGACTCTTCAACTCGCCTCAACTCCTCCGGATTGCTCGACGGAGGGTAAGGCATATTTTGTTCAAAAGGATGCTGCAATTATGCAATTTGTTAGATTCAAAAGCACGTCAAACAAAATTTATTAAAAAATAAAATACATCAACCAGGCTACCCACATGGTAGACGTTTGGATTTTGATATGTATTTTGAGGCCTCATTAATGGCGAGTAATATGGATTTATGGGACCAACATATGACTGTGAGGTCGACGTCGAAGGCCTGGGTGGCATTCCATCTTCCTCTTCTCCCATCACACTTAAAACTAAGAAAGCCAATGAGAGAACTAGTCAAGCATACAATGGTTAAGTGCTGCATGCTATATGTCATTCTGCCTAAACTTTGAAAACAGAAAGTGCAACACAGAGTTGGTGTTTTAGTCCCTTCCAATAGATTGTTACAAGAGAAAATATGACTTCTTCAATGTATTTTGAAAAAAAAAATTAAATAAAGGATTTTAGGATGTTAGAAACCATCTCCTTTATCGTTGAGTTTTATTAAGAATTTTTGTCAAGATTCTCAGTATGTTGATGATTGTTCCGTACATAGAGTATGAGGCATATATGAGACTGTTAATGGTCATGTACCAGAGGAATGAGATATTACTAGAGTTGGTGTTTTAAGGCTTAGATTTATCATTGAGATAAATTATTATTATTATTTTTTTTATAAGTAAAACAAGTATCATTAATCTGAGAATGGGCAACAACTGCCAATTACAAAGTCAATATGCCCTACCTACGTAGGCACATTAGAAACTAAGAAATTATGAAAGTCCATGCCATTAAAGTCAATATGCCCTATCTCATCATTGAGATAAATTAATACAAGAAATCTTTCTCGCATTATATACAGCACATTGCTAAACAAACATATGCAATGGTTTCATCTCTCCCTCCGCTTTTTCACCAAATGGAATTTCCCTTCACTGACAACCTGATATTCAGACCACAAAACAGAGCCTACCAAAATGCCCAGGAAGGAAAAAAAAAAAAAAAAAAAAAAGAGAGAGCTTGCAGATCAAAATGCCCGAAAATATAACTACACAAATCATTAACAGTCATGGCTGCCGATAAAAACAAGATAAAGAAGAACAAACGAAATCCCAATCTACCACTCCACAGCACAACACAAGCGCAAATGCATAACAAAAATAAATGCACAAGAAAAACAAACGAAAAGAGAGAGAGAGAGGAGCGTCGGCGACGCGGGGTTAATGTCGAATGGGGTGAAATTCGAATGAAATGGTTTGTGTTTCAAACCGTGCGTTTTGAGGGAAATAAAGAAAAAAGAAAAAAAAACGAAATACACGACAGGTGTGTGGGATGTATAATGAACAGGGGCTGATGTCTAGTACTACTCGTCTTTACTATTAGTATGTCCCACGAATTATGTACTTGTACATTATGGGGACATATCAGGCTTTCAGTGCAATCCGAAGGGCATTAATCTACAAAAATCAGAACCACGCAAAGCATTTGTATTGAATAATCTCAAATTTTCGAACTTTCAAATGAATACCAGAGTCCAAAATGAATACAAAAAATCGAACTTTAACCAGAATTTACGCAAAATTTTAGCAATTCCACGATGAATCTAACATTATTTCAATGCCCATTTCCCAAGTATGCATACCAAGAAGCTATAGCTATAGAGCCAGATATACAAACACAAAAGAGCTAACCTGCTCGCCAAATGCTGGGGGATTCTAGGGAGGGATAGTTGCTTGTGTTTGGAAGGACTGTTACCGCGAAGGATGGTTGCTTCGGTTTGGACGGAGTGTGACCGGGAGGGATTGTTGCTTGGGTTTGGATTTCACATGCTCGGACGGAGTGGGAAGGAGGAATCGCAGATTTGGGGCTCTAGGGTTTCCAAAAGATTGGACGGAATGGACGAGTTGGTTTCACTTTCAGAAGGGGACGAGTTGGTTTGGGATTTTTTTTTTTTTTTTTTAATTCTAACTTAATCACGTGATCGCCACGTGTCAGTGCCAAATCATCAAGCAGTAAGCGGTAAGATGGAGGGGACGGAGCAGCATTTGATTTACCCCTTTTATTAGCACCAAGGAGTAAGGAGAACGCATGTGCATGTAATCACTCGGTCCAATCGCTGATTGCCGATGAGAGAAGCAGGCAATCTGTCTTCGTCACCAAACAACCTCTAAAATCCAAATCTCTTAGAAAAATACGAGAAACAGGAAGAAGAGGGAGGAGTGGAACTTTGGAGAATATACCAGAGTCCAGAGAGGAGGATTTGGAGGAACGATGGATGTGCCGAGCTCATGGGACGCCCTTCGCAAACAGGTCCGATTTGTTCTCCTCCTTTAATCATTCTCTTTAATTCTACTTGATTGATGGGAAATATATAATAAGGAAGTTCGGAACTCTGCGAGTATAGATGTTTAAACTTAGATTGTTTTGTTTGGTTTGTCCTTCGGTTTGTCGGCAGCGGGAATTGGAGTTTCTACTGAGTGGAAAATTGAATGTCTGAGATCAGCTCGTGATTCCTTATTTTTTGCTTCAATTATCGCCATACCTATAATAAAAGAAATTTCTGCATCTCCCTCCTTTGGGAACTTTTCCATTTTCCTGGTCATTTGTAAAAACTTGGGATATTTTTTTTTTCTCCACGGATGGCACTGACATTTTATCATCAACTTATCATACATATAAAAAGCTTAGGTAAAGATGGCCTTTTCCTTGCCTAAATTTAATCTCTGATCCTAATTGTTGCTATCATTGGCCATATAAACATATCTATATGTATGGGCCTTAACCTCTCAAATATTGGAAAAGAAGGTAGATCGACAAATAAATGAAGAATTTCTTGCTATAATTACATTGTCTACCAACCTCTTCGACCCAATTTCTCTTTGCTGATTTAGCTCCTGTCTCATTTTAAGCTTGAACAAACAATTTAGCATATAGATCTCAGATGATAGGACCGCATAATTCTAAGAACGTATATGCCGATTAATATTTTTGCATGTACTGAGCAGGGCATTCATCATGGGTTGTACTGTGCGCGTTTTATTTTTCTTAAATTCTTGCTATGTGGTAAATGTAATTTTTTCAGTGAGTATTTCATCTGTCTGTGATTGCAGGCTCGGAAGCTTGAAGCTCAGTTGGATGAACAAATGAATTCATATCGTAAGGTGGTTTCTACAAAGGGCATGGCAAAAACTGATACTTCAGAGAATGATTTTGAATCTGGGATAGACCGACTGTTAAAACAGCTCCAGCAGGTAAATTCGCAGATGCAAGCTTGGGTATCATCAGGGGGATCAGAAATGGTTTCTCACACCTTGACTAGGCACCAAGAGATTCTGCAAGATCTTACTCAGGTAGTGTGGCTTCTCAATCAATGTTTACTTCATTTTTCAGAAAGAATTAGAATCAAACTTCATAGTATGGTCCTTCTGCCTCTGTGTAAGAGGTCTCGAAGATGTTTTGCATTACTACAGAAGAGGTATATAAGCCTGTTAGGCCATTGTCACTTATGTCTCATGAGCTCTTGCACCTTTCAATTCTTTTGAAAATTTATGACTTTGACTTGGGTCGAAGAAATGTGAATAACAAATATTTGTTCTTGCCTCTCTCTCTCTCAACTCCTAGGACCTGCTTTACCTTTTTTACAGTGTTGTAATACATGTATCTATCCTTGCCCTGCTTCACAATTCTCATTCCTCTTAAGAAAACTTTGTTTTTGAGCTTGGCCTCATGCTATGTAGGAGCCAGTGAAGCAGCTTGTCTAGTTCCTTTATTCTTCTGCTTCATCTTCTTGTGTAAATATTCTCCATCACTTCTACTTACTTTTTTTTTGCTGTGAGTTATAGTGCGTAATTCACTTAGATTGAACCTATCAGACACCAACTCCTTGTAGACATTATTGAAGTGCAGGAGTTTTATCGTCTCTGCTCAAGCCTCAGAGCTAAGAAAGAACATGCTTCACTCCTTGAGGATTTTAGAGAGTTCGATTGCTCAAGATTAGACTTGGAAGACAGTGTTGGCTCTGCTGAGCAAGCCCTCCTAAAAGAGCATGCATCTATTAGCCGAAGTACAGGACAGGTACTGCTGAGTACAGTGGTACCCCTTCTTATTCTTTGTGTGTGTGTGTGTCCTCTATTAGATGCATTTTTTAAGTTCTAGATGAAGTTGGACACTTAGATTTAATCAGTTGTATAATTTAGGAGTTTCTTTGAGAATGAGGAACTAACAAAGGAGCAACCACGTTACATGATATATTGATTGTTTTAGAAATACTAACTATTGCATGCAAACCTTCCTTCTCTTTCTTTCGATGCTTCAATTTGTGCCTGAATATATATATATATATATATTTTATAGGTATATATATATATGCTGTTACCTTTTAGAATTAATGATTGCATTATTTTGAATCCATTTCAGACTTCAGCACTGCACCTTATGCATGGTGGACGAGCCTTGGGATTTATAATGAAACAATTTTATAATGAAATGGTTTGCTCCCATTGTTTTTGCCTATGCTTGTAAGGGAATGTGGAACTGATCTGGCAATCCAGGCCCTAGTCTCGGTGATTCAGTTCTGACAGAATCTTTTGCAAGACATTTTTGGTGTGTTTGGATGCATGGATTTGGGGAGGAGCATTTGGACTGGGTCTTTAAAATCAAATCCCTTATTTGGATCATTTTTAAAATTTGGATTTGGGTTTGCACCAAAGCCAAACAAGCTTTTAAAACTTTTCATAATCTTGGATTTGAAATTATGGTTAATATGAAATCCAAATCCTAATTCAAA
Organism: Juglans regia; assembly: GCF_001411555.2. NCBI lineage: Eukaryota > Viridiplantae > Streptophyta > Magnoliopsida > Fagales > Juglandaceae > Juglans > Juglans regia. The sequence continues at coordinate 28,292,988 of NC_049912.1, read as the reverse complement.
TATAAATCCGAATTCTTCCAATGTGGCAGGTGTAGGATGGATTGATTTCTACATAAAGTTCTATTTAGGATCAACTTGCCTTGTGGCTTTTTTTATCGTAACGATATATCTTCTAAATTTTTCTTGTTTTAGATGAAATGGAATTGTCAGTCTGATTGCTTCAGTAACACTATTTATTTCTCTGTTTTTAGAATTGTTACATGTATGTATTCATCTCACATCCGATGTTTAGTATTATGTTTTAGTAAGTTTAGTATTTGTTACTGGTCATTAGGGATACTTTATTATGGGCTAGGTGTTCTCTCTTGTATACACCCAGTGTACTTGGTTACACCTAGTGACATTAATAAATTTTTACGTATAAAAAAAATTGTTTTAGTAAGTTTGAGTTCTAATTAACCTAGGAATATATGTTCTTGTCTTGTCAAAGATGAGATGGAATGGTCACGTCATTACTTTTTTAGTGTTCTCTGTTTTTTTCTTTTTTGTGACAAATTTTTTTTTTTGTAAAAATTAAAATAATACCAAATGAGATATTTATGCATGTTTAGAATAGTAAACACATCATAAGTCAGTAGTACACTTGGTAAAGTAGGAATCCCACAAAAATGTATCCATGCCATAAAAAGAGAACCTACACGTACTTGGTTCTTAGAACGTTTTGGAGTGGTTGAGCAAAGAGCTTGACTAGCCTAACTGTCATCCTTTTCTCCATGGCATCTGTGACCTGTTAAATAAAGGCATAAGTATTTCTCATTTGTCTTCTGATGTAATGAACTTCTTGTTGTCTGGGGTATAAATTAAAAAAAAAAGGGGGGGAGGGGGGGGTGGGATTTCTTGCTATTTTTGCTATTTTTCAAATATGCAGTCCTGGAACAAACTTTTTTTTCTAGTTTTGTCCTGGCTAGTACTTGCTCCAAGCTGATAACCAATTCCCATAGTCAAGATTTATTGTTTCATTATGCCCTTCTGAAAATCTTCTGTAAGAGGTGGCAATCTTAGTCTGGGAGCCTGACCTTGTAGCCCTGTGGTTCAGTGGTTGAATAAGACGAACTTGAGTTCAAGGTTGAGCATGAATCTAAGTCATCTGAAAAATTGGGTGGAGGATGAGGCTGTGGGTCCAAGACCCATTGAATATGTGTCTTTAAAAAAAAACTGTGGAAAAGAATAGAATGGGGCCTTGCTATTTTTCTAGGAAATTAAAATGGGACTGCTTTGTTATTACCAAACTTTGTGGTGTTTTAAGCTCATTGATGCTTGTCTATCAATTTTACCTATTTCTGTTATGTGGATTATATGTCATGGACAGATCACAAAAAAATTTGTAAAACGATTTTATTTTGGTGATTAGTTTTAATTAAGGGGAAGAAACAAATATGAAGAACTGTTAGTTTACAACTTCTGCCTTTTTACTGAATTACCTGCCCTTGCCATGCTTTAGATGGATACTGTGATTTCTCAAGCTCAAGCAACACTGGGTGCACTTGTCCTCCAACATTTGAGTTTTGGTGGCATCAACTCAAAGCTCAGCAATGTTAGCAGCCGTCTCCCAACGGTAAGTAGACTTTTGCTGATGGGGTTGTAGATACTTCTTGGAACTCATATAGGTGGGTTAGCCCTTTTTTTTGGAGTGCATGTGTTTTGTTTGGGAGGGCTGACATGATAGAACTCATTGAAGTGGCTCATGCATTGGAATTTACTTTTGTTATTTACATAGCGCATAAACTATGAAGAATGAATTAAGATTGACGAGATTGAGTAAATTGCACAAAAGTAAGGCCTACCACCATAGAAATTACACGAGTCAATAAGAAGCATTTTATCATGTGCGGGCAAATTTAAGGAGCTTATTTTCACAATCTGCAACGTAACAGGATGAGATCGTCTTATGGACAATTTGCAACATGTTAGATAATATTTTTTTATTGGATATTTGAATTCTTGATCAACCTCTGGCCAACAGCATGGCACACACCACGCTCAAGAAAAAAGAAAGTTTTAGACAGTTTGAACTTAGTTGTTAGATTGATATACTACTTTGACATGATGGTGCAGGTGAACAGTATTCTCTCCGCAATAAAGAGAAAAAAGTCTATGGAAACCATTATACTTTCGCTTGTTGCATCTGTATGCACATTTCTCATTTTTATCTACTGGTTGAGCAAATGAGGATGAGCATTAAAGTGTTTCATGTTTGTGGTGAAACCATTGTATTCTTTGATGCTCTATGTCCAGATGAGGGGAGCTGTCTTATGTTGTTGAGGCGACATTTTTTTAGGGTAGTGCATTATATATCTTGATTCGTATCTGTAAAAGAATGCAAATGTCCAGTAAAGTTCAATACTTTCTAGATTAGAGATGTTGACCAGTGTTACCACAGCTATCATAATGTTGTCATTAATTGTACCTTTCGTTCCTCTCTCCAAGAAGCTTGGTTCTTTGTTGACGATTGATCAATGAAATTTCCTCTCTCCGTAGTTAAGGGTGGGGGGCAAGATTGCACAATTGTACGTATAATAAGAATGAGAACTAAATATTGATATTAGTTTTCCAAGGCCGTTTTTATGAGGGATATGATTTATCACTGGAATCTTAAACTACAATGAAGGTTCTTTCTTTGCAAACATTTGACATAGACATTGTACATGTCAGAGATCAAGCAGCATCGAATTGTTCAAAGATCGAGATGGAAATTAGGTCAAAGAATCCAGCCGGAGATTTTCATATCATGATTACTACTCTACTGAAATGATGGTCTCAAATTCCAATTGCTTGTGAGAGAATGGAGAGCAGCCAAACCTAGCTAGGGAGACAAAACATGGAGAGATAATGAGTTCTGCCATGACTTTTGAAGCAGAGAAAAAGAGTCGAAATAATATAATTTGTCGTCTTTTTGAGTAGCAATCCATATATTTCTTATGTGGGTAAAGGCTGTGATGCAAATTCTATATAACTCTCTCTACAAACTACTTTCGAGACAGACAGGCCAAAAATAAATAAATAAATAAAACCACTTGATTTGGGTACAGACTGATTGGACAGAGCAAGCCTATGACGACTTACTTGCCTTCTAGATCTTCTTCATCCATCAATATCTCTTTTTGTGTTTCTCTGGTTCATGCAAAGAAGAACAAGGAAGAAAGGCTTACTTTGGGAACTTGATTTTAGGTCGTTCATATAAGAGTAATTCCGAGGCTTCATACATCAGCTTGTTCATCTAGTACTTGTCCACGTGCCTTCTTATCAACATGTAACGATGCTATATTTGACACACGGGAATGTGTCAGTGGGTGTTTGCCATAATGGTTATCAGGCTATTAGCTCACAGCCGAGAGAGAGAGAGAGAGTATCAATTCTCTGCTCTATGCCAACTCATATCACCCACAAAGTTTTGATCTAACTATGGAATTTGGGTACTAAAGAATTGAAGATCTCAATGATCTATGTCTCCATGAGCCAAATTACATTTTAAAAAAAAAAAAATGATTTAAAGATTATTCTCATCTTAAAAGTAATGCAGCGCGTCAACTTTGGGGAGCTCGCACATTCCAATCAGAAGAAAAAAAAAAAAGTGCTTTCGAATGTTGTCTTCTTCTTCTTTTTTATTTTTATTTTTGTTTTAATGCAATAAACTTGCTACATCCCTTCCGCCCTAAGAATTTCTGAAGTATGCCGACATAACTTATATACTTTTTCCTGGTCATTTTCCTTTCTTGTGAAGAAAAATAACATCACGAAAACACAAACAAAAGAGGCTTGTGGGATCGACAAATAATATGGTTCTCACTTATCCATCAAATGTCAAAGAATTACTTCCTAAGGCAACCTGATAGGTTTAAAATGAAGGGTGAAAGCTAAACTTTTGTTTTTTCTGGTTTGTGTTATATATATTGATGATTGGATATTGACTATAAATATATATATATATATATATATTATAACAGATTCTTATGATTATACTAAATTCAAGATTTAACAGGCTTATCTTAACACGGTTAGAATTCAAGACTTCTGCTCTTATACTATATGAAATTTTCACTTGTCTAAAAAACTTAAGTCGATAAAAAGAGATAGATTTAATTATTTGTATTATATTCTTAACAGTCTAACATACTATGAATTAGATCATGAGTAGATATTAAGTGTATTCTTACCTAAAATGGAAGACTTTGATATGAGACTTGAATCAACTAGATATAACACTTTGTGAATAATGTTCCCAATCCTTCTAGTGGCATGCGCGCGCGCGCACAGAGAGATCAGGGAGGGAAAATTGGCATTGGCTGCCTTCATATGAAAACAATCCTGATCACAAGCTTTTTTGAGATCGAAATAATTACCTTTGTTTAGTACTTGTGCACGATCGAAAAAAGTAAACGAGAAACTTGGTGTAAATTTTGAGATTGGGGAGTGCATTAATCAAGTCATGAGACCGATCGATCTAACAAAGTTCATTTTTCTTCCTACGTACAGTAAATCATTTGATTCAAATTCAAAATCCATTGTGGGGTTAAAAGAAAGGTGCGGTATAAAGTAAAGGAACAATATTTTTTCATGATCAACATATATAATTGGTGCAAAAAAATTTCAATAAATAAATAAAGGATGAAAGATACGTACTTATTTTACATCCCTCTGATAGTGAAGAAGCTGCATGGACGGACACAAACCAACCCCACTTCAAATAATCCCCACCAGATGATATATTTTCTTACTGTACTTAAATCATCATCTTCATCATCATCAGTCTGATCGATCTCTTAACCATCATAATTTCATAATATTAATGTTGCTATCTTCATGGTAATCAATCATCATTCTTGTAATTTACACGTACAAAGTTCCCCACACGGACTTACAATAATGTTGTGGAGGTGATCATGAACCCATATTGCCAGCTGTATTAATGCTATTTTTCTCACTAAAATGTGCATGGCAGACGCTATTTTAAGAGAAATGATAGTTGCAGTTATGAGTATACAATTGTCGCATAATCATTTTAAAAAAAATGAATAAAGATGATATTCATAAGAAAAAAAACTTAATTTTTTAATAGTGAACCTTATTATTTTTCAAAACGATTGCATAACACTTGCACATTTTATGACTGTATGTAACATTATTCCTGTTTTAAGCATTACAAATTAGAACCGCAAAAATAATATCAAGTACAATTAAGACGTCATATATATGTGTGTGTGTTCTATATCTATATATATATATATATTTATGATCGATAAGCCATTATTGAGGACAAGGACAGAATCGTTTCTGTGAAGATATTTCAAATCCTCCCAACCCTGTTGAAACTAATTTACAAAACCACATGACCTTTTTCTAAGACACGTCCATTCTACACATGCAAGGCCTACATAATTTCTGGAATCCAGAAAAAAGGCAGATTTATGGTACCTTGGATTTTCAGTCTTTACTATATCCAAAAGAGGGTAGACCCCAAAAGACAAGAAGTGTAAGGAGACGAGTGGGGAGAAGACAACAGAATTAGAATTAAAACCTGAATGGTATCAGCTCACATCAAAGGCTCGTGTCATTTCCAATATTAATAATAGTTATTTATTTCCTCAAAGCAATAGCGATTCCTAGGTTATATTATTAAGTAATACTACATATAATCATGAAATACGTAAATTCTATATAGTCATTTTAAAAAAGAGTAAAATCTATTATTAAAAAATTAATTTCTTTTCATATAAGTGTTATATTTATTTACTTTTTTTAAAATGACTATACCACACTTACACTCTCACGACTGCAAATATCATTTCTCTATATATTATTAAGACATTGCAACTGTAAGGCAGTGAAACGTCTTCCGTACGTCCTTCCACTGTACAGAACATACATCACTGCACCAATAAATACTTCATCCTTCTTTGCTTCTAAACTCAAAATTCATCACCCAAGAGGAAAACTTTCACGCACCATTTTCTCCATATGGACCTTCCAAGTACATTAACAGAATCACGTTCCTCTGAAACTTCAACCATCATCTCTGTTTCAGAGGCTCAATCATGCCCAAAACATGATCACTCACCCGAAATCCCACAGGAGGGAATCCAGCATGAACAAGAAGATCAAGAAAACCTGCCACTAGACTCGAATCCTGATCTTATATTGGATCTAAGCCTCTTCAGCAGCAAGGATTTCAATCATGGGTCGTCGAAGCCAGAACTCAATGATCTCGTCGATTCCGTCGATGTAAACTCATCGAGAAACTCTTCGGCCGCTGATCCTGATCGTCATCATCAGGGTAATTATGAAAACGAGCCCCGGGTTTTCTCATGCAACTATTGCCAAAGAAAATTCTATAGCTCACAGGCACTGGGAGGGCACCAAAATGCTCATAAACGAGAGCGGACACTAGCAAAAAGAAGTCAGAAAATAGGTGCAGCTTTTGGAAACCGATACCCTATCATGGCGTCTTTACCTTTGCATGGCTCTTTCAATAGGTCTCTTGGGATCCAGGTGCACTCCATCATTCATAAGCCATCCTACCAATCATCAACTGTTAGATCCCCTTATGATCTCTATGGCCAAAATGGGTGGTCAAGACAGCCTTTTGATCATCAACAGCCAGCCATTGGGCGGCTTGCAGCGGAGAGTTTGCACATGGGAGTAGCAGTACTGGCACCGTCGTCGGCTGAGACTGGTGGGGCTGCAAGACTCGATAGCAGTCGGAAGTTCTCTCCGGCCACTGAGGGAATTGGAGGGTTTTGGTGGGATAGTGTTGGTCTTTCTTCACTTAACAGCCATTGGAGGTCTAAACAAGATGAGTTGCAGAAGCTCGACTTGTCCCTTAAGCTCTAACCAGTTCTCTGTATCTCTATCTTGTTTTTTTTATCTTCCGGTTTTTTCCAAATTTAATTCTGTCTCCTTTTTCTTCATCGATTTTAAAAGTCATTTTGCCATTTATGTTTACGATCAACTTCTGTAAATGCATTTTGGCCACGAAACAAGAGATTTGGTAGCTACTTCCGCGCGCGTTGCAAATTTCATGACTTGAAATTACCCTCTATTTGGGTTTGACTGGACTTCGAACTTGGAACTTGGAACTATGAAGTTGCTTAATTCGTGATGAACAATAATCTTTGAAGTTACAATCCATTCTCTCTTTTTCGATGCTTTGCAGAGAAATCTGACAACACTCCACGAGTAAAAGCGGCTAATTAACATGCTTTAATTTTGGACGCAATTTCTTGATCAAGATATCAAATGTGATTTTTAAGAAAGATAGAGACATCAAACAACAGTATTTTTGGCATTATTTCTTGGCCGTTGAACATTTTATTTCACAGTGATACAGTAAAAGTAGTTGTTCTATCTATCCGTTGAACTATAGGACTCAATCCATGAATGAATGAAGGAATGAATACCCTTACCCATGCCATTTCAAAAACTGATCTAACTTGGATAATTAACTAATAATAATTACATGGGATTATTCAAATTTGAACTTTGGTGGGTGGCAAGTTGCAACCAGACGTATATAGTTCTGTACGTGAGACTATATCCTTCATTTCATTCAAGGTTCATCCATCTAATTATAGGTACGTGGGGGCATGGTCCAAGAAAATATGCACATGTTTGGAGGCTCATGATGATCATTTGTTATTGATACTACTTAACATGGCCCACCCAATTTATAATAATCGAACGGTTGTGATTTCTTTGGAGTGACAACTTCTTGGACCCACTTGCAGTTGAATCAATAGACCCATGCATATATATGTGAAAAATAAAGGACATAATTGATGACACTCAGCTATGCCTTCACATCAAATTAATAGTATATTACATTGCATTAAAATTTAAGGGTAAATCTTGATTGTCTTTTTCTTACCAAGAAGATCCATATATAGTCGATGGAGCCCACTTAATAATATTGATTTGTACAGCATAATATCATTCTAATCATAATGCAACAAAATCTCCTAGATTTAAGATGTTAAAGTAACGGAAATCTGGTTATATGACAGTTAATTATCATGGTAATCAAACACTAAGATGGGGCTGTGAAAGGATGACAGAAAAAAGTCGTATAGTCTTTGTCAATGAAAAATGGAAGTTCTGGTGTTTTTGCCACTTTGCTGTGAACCAGTTGGGCTGTCAATTTTTTTTGTGTTATACTGCCTTAGTCCTTACCTTATTTTGCATTGAAAAATCGTGCGCCCCTCCTTTTTGCCTTTGAATTAAGAAACAACTAAAAACACCAGTCAGAAAGAGACAATAGGAAGATGTGGAGCTTTCGTTTTTGCTGGAATTAGGTGGAAAAATTAGTGCTCTTCTCAGTTACAATCTTGTGATATTTAAAGAAAAATACTTTTGTTTTTTTTTTGTTTGTCGGCAATCATAATTTAGGTGCCGTTTGAATAGTGAGTTGAGATGAGATAAAAGTTGAATAAAATATTATTATAATATTATTTTTTAATATTATTGTTATTTTAAAATTTATAAAAATTGAATTATTTAATATATTTTATATAAAAATTTTATAAAATTATAATGATTAGATGAAATGAGATGACTTCTCAATCCAAACGGAGCACTAATTGTTGCGTTTGAATTTGGAACAGGCTACATTCATACTGCTTGGACAGCCTTTTTAAATGTTTTAATACAGTACGATAATATTGTAAGAAAAAAAAAAAAAAAACTATATCTGCATTTTTAATACAGGCAACATGGTCGATTAATATTGTGGGCCTTGAAAATCATAGTCGGACGAGAGGCAGCAGAACCTGATGCAGACCAGCCAACATGCTCAAAATAAAGAGGATGCCTAATTTCATCACAAAACAAACATCAAACACGATTCTAGCATACATGAGTTTACATTTAAGGCCTTTCCTCAGGAGCGAAACTAACTACAAAGGTTGGCTGTCAGTTAGCAGCGAGCAGCTGTCTAGCTGAGGGGTCTCATTTTGTAATCAAAACAGAGTATTTCAAATCCAACAAGATTTATTAGAAAGGCAATGCTCCCAAGTATAAGGGAACTCAAGTTAATCTTTAACCCATCACTTCAAAGAGTTTTTAGTAGTCATAAACATAAAGGCATAGCAAAAGAATCAAGTAATTTCTTCCATGGTGACGAAATTGTTACTCAAATGACTCCTGCATGAAGCTTAGCAGACATCTCGACAAAATTGTTTATGCTAGCACCGTAGCAGGTCCCTCATTAGTGGCTGCCAAAAGCAACATATTACATTGAAATTTCCATGGGAAAACGCACATATGACCCAAGGAGCAATCTCATCCACAGCATTGCAAAACCAATCACAAATCACTTCACTTGCTTTTCAATGAACGATTTCACAGTTCCCATCCATCTAATAAACTCAGTTTTATCTTTGTTCTTCATGTATTGATGTACGAAAACAGCAAGTTCATCATTTATACCCCTTGCTTCCAAAAATTTGTAAAGCGAGTCTTGCAACTCATCATCCAATTCCCTGTAAAGTTGTAAGCAACCAAGCACAAAAAAACCACATAATCAGACCAAAATTCTATAACCCAACCTTAGGGTGATGTGAAAACAAAGTAAAATAATATCTGATTCGGTGCTATATGGCAGTGTTCTGGTCTGCATACAGTTGAAATTTATTTTCCTAGTACTCACGCTATGTTCTATTCAATTAAAAGGACACATTGTTCTACTGGCTCCAGTAATTCAAAATACCACACTGACTTCAGGTCCTTAATATCAAAAGAAAACAAACAAGAAAAAAGTCAACATACTTGAATTCAGGCCCCACATAAGGCTGAGCTGGCATCTTATCACCACGGCGTATAAAAAGCCTGTTAATCTCTATACTATCTGGCCAAGCCGAGCACGTGATCTCCAAGACATCAACATCTTTGCATTTACTGATATTGACAATCAAGGTAATGTGAAGTTGGACTTCATCCCCAGTGCCACCACCTGATTTCGCAGTAGGAATGGCTCCATCAAACATGGTGACTTCCACTTTAATGTCTTCATCTCCAATTTTTCTTTTCAATCTAATCCACTGCTCTCCAGGCCGGGAATCAACTGTGAATGAATCAAATTTTGCAACAGGCTGTAGCATGAGAACATAATTAAGTATTAAAGCCAAAAACCAATGACTCTATTTAATCAAGTGAAACTACTTAGGAAAAAAATCTCGAGAAACTAAGAAGAAAATACATATGAAAAATTCTTTAACTACCTGTTTTGCTAGTAAAAACACCTAGGAAACTGAAAAATAGCACAAAATCATGACCATACTCATTCTTTTTCGCTTTCAGAAAACATAACTAATAGAACTATGGGAATAATATTGTATATAGGCTCATATAGGCAAGAGATTTTGATTAGTGCCAGTCCCGTTAATTCAAGTAAAATCTCATCAACCAACCAAAGCACAGGCTTCATTAAAACCTTCCAAAGAACAAGTATCGCCTCTTAAGCTCTATTTGATAGGAAAGGAGATTCAAGGTTGTCCTCAAGTGGCGGCAGTGTGGAAGATGATCACGTTGTGCATTATGTGGTGTATTTGGTCGAAAAGGAATGAGCGATGCTTTGAAGATAGAGAACGGACATTGGTGGAGCTTCAGAAATTTTTTTGTACACGTTATTGTTTTGGTTTTCAACCATTGTGCTTAATTGAAACAATGCTCACGATTTCTTGTCTTCCATCTATTCCCAGAATGTATTTAGGTGTTCTTCTGCATACTTTTTGTGTACACAGATTATGGCTATATCATTAGTATCAATAAAATTTACCTCTTACTTATAAATAATAATAATAATAATAATAATAATAAAAGCTCTATTTGATTGCTGAAAAGTAATTAAGAGAACATTAAATAAAAAAGAGACTGTTACGGTTATGCGGTTTAAAAATCTAGTAAGCAACAATTCAGGAAAAAATTGAAGGATTTTCATTTACTAAACGTGAATAGAAGAAATATTCAGTTAAAATCAATTCGAAATTTAATCCCAGAGAACCAATCAAGCCCTCTAGGTCTCAGACACCAAAAATTAATACTTAATTTAAAAAAAAAATAACATTTACTTCTTTTACATATTCGCCGCAACAAAAAAATTCTTGTACTTTTTATGGGGACCCATTTGCTTTCTAAACCAAAAGACTCACAACAATCAGGGAAAAAAAAAAAAAAACCTGGGTGGGAGGGGAGCGTTCGAGCTCGTATTGGATCTCGTTGCGGAGGAGTCTGAGAATGTTTTCTTCGAAGGCCAATTTGCGCATTTCGGTGATGTAAGTTCTATGTTGGGTTTGAAGTAGAGAGTTTCCAATAGTTTTGAGAAGGGGTTCTTGTGGTAGTGGCTGAAGACGGCAGATTAGAAGGGCCCCGGAAGAAGAAGAAGAAGAAGAAGAAAGGGTTTTTCTAAAAAAGGGTCGGATTAGACGTGCCATTGAAAGACTTCTTATTGTTGTTGTGGCAAAGTGAAGTGAAATGCAAGGGTGGGAGAGAGAAAGTTCACAGGTTAGGGTTTAAGCAGAGTATATTGGGGGTTTTGCTGTACAGAAGAAGCGAAGAACCGTTAAATTTTATGCACCCGCGTACGTATTATTTATTTATTATATATGTTACAATAATAAAGCCTATTATCATTTAATTAATATATAATTTTTTATTTTTTAAATAAATATATTACAATAAAATAACAAAAACATGTAATGTATAATATATTAATGCATATAGAATTTCTCGTTATTTATTTATATAAACTTTTCTTGTTCTCAATAAATTAACAGTTTTGTATAAGTAGGTCAAAGTTGAGGTCAATAACCAGCTACGTTTTGGTGGCCAAAATGTCAAACCATTTGACATTTTGGGTTGGTCGGATGCCATGCAATGGGCTCAAGCCTCAATACCGATTGCTTGCAAACATCTTGGGTTATTTGTTTGAAATCACCCAAACAAATAAGGAGAGGGCTGAGGAGGTTGAACTGCCAACAAGTTTCAACTTTGATTCAGCCCAACCTGCTTTGTCTTGAGAAGGCCTCGTTTGAATGTAAAAATTTATCACATCATCTCATCATTATAATTTTTTTAAATTTTTATATAAAATATAATAAATAATTCAATTTTTTTAAATTTTAAAATAATAATAATATTAAAAACTTATATTCTAATAATATTTTATTCAACTCATTTAAAACTATCTCTTCTTATCTCAGTATCCAAAACAGCCATAAACCGATCCCTTTTATTCATGTCCAAACTTTTAAAGAATCTTGAGAAGCCCCTCCCTTATTTTTGGGTGTTGCGAATCTGATATTATTGCAATTTGCAGGGAAGCAGCAGGAACTGATTGCTGATCCACTTAGCCCAAACCTGGTCTCAGTCCCACAAACTCTTTGTTTATCAACGTTCTGATGTACTGTTGGTGTCGGTGGTCGTCGTAACATCCTTCTTTCTCACTACTATCTTTCTAGTTTTTTTACTGCATTTTTGACACCTTGTTTCCTAGTTTTCAACCACAATTTCCTTTACAGCTTGGCCTCCCTCCTCAAGCATATCCAGTCTGATTTTCATCTCAACGGTTGGATGTTAAAGGGTGAACAAATTGCAAAACGAGTTTAGACTACTCGTTAGAATTTTGTGTCAAGTCAATATCAAATTAACGAAACGAATTGCATACAAAAAAATTAATTATGACATCCTAGCCTCTCAATTAATTGCTGATATCTTATTACCCTTGAAAACATTGACAACTGATATTATAGACGTATTTTCTCTCACTCTCCCTCTCTATACTTTCTTCAAAGAAAAATATTATTATAAACCGTCATCTGAAAAAGACTCGTGATAGTGAATTCACTGAATTGTATAGTCTCTGTTTGTATAGCCTGTTGGAGATGCTCTAAACGTTACTTTCTCAAAGAATCTCGATCTCCTTTTTAAGTAGGCTCCGACCCAGCTCAGAGTGTTAAACAATCCCCAACATCAGGGCCATTTATCTACAAACCCAGATTTATATATCAACCATATCCCAAAAATAAATTCACCGCCGGGGGAACGCCTCGCAGAAAGTTTTGATTCCCTTAAAAAGAAGAAAAAAATATAATATTTTTCTCCTTTCAGGATTTTGTATTGGTTTTTATAACTGAGAAATAAACGTGGGGTGCGTTTAAAATGAATGTTCATGCAGTAAGATCCTGAAAACCATGTTGTGTACAAAAGTTTCGAGGGAAAACGAAGCGGGAACGGTGCCGGTTTACCTCAATGTGTACGATCTGACGCCCATCAATGGGTATGCCTATTGGTTTGGCCTTGGAGCGTACCATTCTGGTGTACAAGGTCAGTGACGGTACTGTTTTTCTTTCTTCTTTTTCTGCTTCTGTTGTTTTGGTCCTCTTTGAGGTTGTTTTTCATAGATTTGAACTCTGATGATGAAGTTGGCGGTGTGCATTGTTAGTTAGATCTACGCTTCGGTTAGCTTCCCAAGTCCAGATTGCTTTTCTGATCTTTATCTCGTCTTTTCAGTCTGGTTTTGATCATTTTAGTTGATTAGCTGTTACCGTTCGGATTTAAAGCTTGGAGTATAGAAGATAGTTTATTGTGTCTTGTTTGGATGATGAGAAAATTCAAGAAAAATAGGTGTTGCAGAATTGAGTTTTGGATGTTTTGTGTTGTGGTAGCCATGGAAAGACGGCAAAATGTATTCTCAACAGGACGAATAAACATATGAGATGTCTGATGTGAGTACTAAAACTTTCTTAACCTTCAACACCGTGATAAATAAAGTTATTTCTTTTTTGCCCTGCTTTCTATAAATCTATCAGCAATCAAACATAAACAGAGAATCTTCTTCTTTATTTTCAATCTTTAGTATATTTCCTCAATTTTTTTTTTTTCTGGGTTTTTGCTGGATGAACCGCTTGTATATTATATCGTTCTATTAAGGCTTTATATTGGGTATATTTCAGTCCATGGTATTGAGTATGCATTTGGAGCTCATGAGTATCCATCAACTGGAATTTTTGAAGGAGAACCAAAAAAATGCGAAGGATTTACATATAGGAAGACAATCTTGATCGGAAAAACGGGTATGGAGCAGGCGGAGGTGAGAGCAGTCATGGAGGAGCTGGGAGGTGAGTATCGAGGGAATGCATATAATTTGATTACCAAAAACTGCAACCATTTTTGCAATGATGCTTGTGTTAGGCTCACTGGAAATCCAATCCCAAGTTGGGTCAATCGGCTTGCTAGAATCGGTAAGACCCTGTTTGGGTTTTTGTTTTCGTTTCTTTTACTTCAGTCAATGTTTTGGGTTTTTCACTTTGTTGCAGTAGATGCAATGGAGAGGTTCACCTTTGCTTCAATTTCGGGTTTCTGATTCAAGTGGCTGACATGCATGAAGAGCTACTTAAATTATAATGAAGAGTAGCATTCGAGATAGACTCTTATATTTCTTCATAAATAAGCTGCTTTTAAGCACCTCTTGCTTTGAGTTGATTTTGTTTTGGGTTCCAAAATTAACGAGGATTACATCTTTTTATAGGATTTCTTTGCAAATGTGTTATTCCAGCAACTCTAAATTCAACTAAAATAAGGCATCATAGAATCGAAGACAAGCCATGTGAAGAAGAAGAAGAAGAGAAGAAGAAGAAAAAGAAAGTCACAAGCGACTCAAACAGAGTCATATCTTCCAACTCTTCTTCCTCCTCTTCATTGTCTCCTTCTAGCTCCACAATCCGCAGGGGAAGAAGCAGAAACAGAAGCAGACGCAAACGTGCTCTTCCTCCATCTTCGCCTTAGGTTTTGGGTCGAGGAAAAAAAAAAATCTCAAAGGGAAGGAAGGAGGCAAAAATCGTGGATTTATATTTTTCTTTATTCTTTTCAAAGGAACCTCGAAGAGAATCTACATGTTCTTGAGGAACCTCGAAGGCAATGCAGCAAATGCCTGTACGAGTCTACGTTTTTATTCTTTGGGAGGAAAAGTTATGAAATGACTGCAACTTTATCTTTGTTGACCCCATTTTGGTTAAACTGCATGCCATTGCCTTTGGACAGATTCTCCTGTCTGTAGGTAGTTCTTTGAACTCTAATGAGTGGGCGAAACTAATGATTTGATTTGAAAGTAGCAGAACATTAGCAGTTTTCTAACTTTTAATTTACAAACTTTTTTTTTCAAAAAAAAAAAATAATAATAATGGAATCTCTCAACGATTTTTCTTTTCACCTGCAACGACTTAAATGGTTCAAACCATGCGAAATGGAAGGAAATAGCAGGAAAAATGAAATAGCGGAAAAAATAAAATAATGAAAAAAAATGCTTGGCTAGCCAGTTTCACTAACTATATTTGGTCAGCCAAAAAGTTGCAAGCTAAATTTATTGTAGTTTTGTTGAGTTTATTAGGGGGTGTGTTTTTGGCTGGCTACTCAAGTTTTGGCTATATTTTATCTATGACTTTAACTCATTCCAAGTGCTCTAAACGAGTTCCAAGTGCTCTAAACGAGTTCAAAACGTTGTACAGCTTTAAATTGTGTGTATTTCTATTTATTTATAAAGTTTATTTGAATAAAAGATTACAAATGATATATCAAGATTTGGGAAAAAAAATATACCCGTTGTTCTTCACGAAAGGCAGTTTACCTTTCCTCAATGTTTTGCCCGTTCTAATGTTTCAACAACTTTAAATTAATGTTTTTTTACAAGTGGGGAAGAATTAAGGACATTCAAATTAGGGGTGTTACATGCATCTTTCATAGGGTGGGCGGTGGCCCTACCTCTGCATGAGCGGTGGCCCTACCTCTGCATGAGCGAGAGGAGTTGGGCTCTCGAGTCCCAACTCCGCCCCCAAGGCCAAGTGCCCCCCTATTCAGATGCAGGAGGCAAATTGGCCCCGAGGTCATCCGCTCACTGCCTACGATGACGTCATCTTGCCTTGAGAGAGAGCTTTCATAGAGAGATACTCAGGACAATAACTAGAGATAGAGAGAGAGACAGCAAGGACATAATAGAGGATATGAGGAAAAGAGATTGAGAGAGGAAAAAGATAGGGAGAGAAACCATGATGGGGCTGAGGGAGGGCAATTTTAATAACAGAATATGCATTAAAAAGGTTTTTATTAAAAAATATTTTTTTTACTAATATACATAAGGACTGGATGAACGTGAAAATCTCGGGCGTGTTTGGGGGCCCTATCACTGGCTCCTAAAATCGTGTGGGGCTCCACCCGCACACCGACCTTGTGCGGAGGGTGCCCTTGGCCAGCTCAAGCGAGGGCAACCAAGCAAGCCGGATGTAGTAGCCCACCACCCACACCTGATTCAAACACAAGATAAATAGATAATAATAATAATAATAATAATAATAATAATAATGATGATGATGATGATAATAATAATAATATAAAGTATCCCCTCTTGCTAAACCAACGCTATAGGTCCTACTTAAAACTCGAGCATTGGGTAGTCAATCGAGTCATTGTTTCTTCCAACTTGGCTTCAATTCGATACCCTCTTTAACATATTTATAGCTTATTAGGAAATAAGAAAAAGGAGTCGATATAAAGGATCAATGATCTACCTCACCTAAGTAGTAAATTATCTACTATAGCATAACCATAGAACGTCGATCGAGAGGTCCAAAAGACATCATTCTCTCTCGTTTCTGTAAACCAATCGTCGCCTCTATGAGTTTGATTTGTTTGCTAGGGGGAGGGGGGTTGAAGCTTTGGCTTCACCCACCTCCCTCCCTCGCCAACCTTAGTCTCTGTTTAGGTTTTTTTTTTCCCCTTGATTTTTATGTTAGTTTTTCACCGGTTGTAGCAAAACTAGTTGATTTATTGCTTTTCGACGAGTAAAGTCCGCCATGCACCCCGTCACCAGCCTCCCCAGGAGCTGATCTTCAAGGCGGCAGAAGAAATCTGTCTATTCAAGTGGTGCATAAATCTCACGCGAGATCTATGCCGTGCACGAGTTTCACGCACCACCACACCTACAGAAGCTTCCTGCCGCCACGCGCGGCACCATCGGGATCAACGGCGTCGAATCTTCCTGTTCTGTCCTTTCAACCCTCTCCAGGTGTAGTGCATGTACTGCACGCACCACCACAGCCAGTGGTGGCTCCTCGCCGGCGATTTGTCTCAATTTTTGATTGCTACACTATGTTCTCGTTTTCCCTAACCAAAGATCGAGTGAAAGTGGAAGATTGAGTGAAAGTAGAAGTAACTAGGGGTGTAAACCGGACCGAACACTCCATAGGGACCGGACCGGACCAGTAGTTATCGGTCCGGTCCGATCCGGTCGGTCCATTCGGTCCGGCATATTTTTTTTTTTTTAAATCAATTAATAAAAAAATTTTATTTAAAATACTAAATTAAATTAAGTGACTTATTAATATGGATTAGGTAACAAACTCAATAAAAAAATATTTTATATGATCAATGATAATAAATTAAATGAAAATTACATTATTAATTTATATAATTACTATATAATTAACTAATTGATATTATATATTAGTTAATTCATAGAATATTAACAAGTATTAATAACATATTTAAAATTTTATATTGTTAATAGTGAGAGGTTAGATTAAGATATATATAAAATATTGTTAATTTATAGAATATTAACAAGTATTAATAACATATTTAAAATTTTATATTGTTAATTGTATAATTATTATATAAATAATATATATAATTTTTTTTTTATTATTCGGTCGGTCCGGTCCAGTCCGGTCCGAGAAATCTCCACCCAGGGATCGGACCGAAGATCGAAACTTTCATATTCAATGGACCGAAACAGACCATGTATTTGGTCAGTCCGGTCCGGTCCGGACCGAACCGGTCAGTTTCTCCGGTCCGGACCGACCGGTTTACACCCCTAGAAGTAACAATTCCTTCCAGCCAGTCCAAACCAACACGTTGTAGCACACTCCTTTGTATTGTGACTTTTAGCAACAATTTAATAGTCTATTCATTAGATTATTTAAAAATTGTCACTAAACGGTCTCCCCTTGTGAGAATTAGGCGTGAGTCAATTTTTTTGCTCCGATCACTCTCTTTGTTTTTTTTTTTCTACTTTTGTATTGTAATGTGTGTTGGCTTTGAGAAGACGGTAAGAGACTCTTATCCCACTAAACTTGTGTTTTGTATCTGTTAATTTATCTATAAATACTTACTTGCCGAGAGAAAAAGAAAAAAAAAAAGAGTAAATGATTACTTGCAGAGGAATATTAAGGCCTCGTTTGTTTTCAGAGACGAGATAAGATGAGTTGAGATTAAAGTTAAAAAGTTGAATAAAATGTTGTTAGAATATATTTTTTAATATTATTTTTATTTTGAGATTTGAAAAAATTGAATTGTTTATTTTGTTTTATATGGAAATTTAAAAAAATTATAATAATGAGATAAAAAAATTTTAAAATTTCTAAAATTTTAAATTTTATCTATGAAAGTAAACCAGCCCTAAAATTCTTGAGCCTTCATAACAAGTGGAGTCATCTCCTATGTCTTTTCACTCTTCAATCATGTTTGATAACGTCTCTTATTATCCTTTTTTTGCTAAATTATTATTTTTTTATTCTCACTCCCTTTTTTAGGGCACAAACCGTGCTGTGAAACTCTTCGTAATCGGCATCATTCCTTAGCGCCAATCAAGGTAAATTAACATGGAAGTTCTCAATATGAGTTTTTTATTTTTATAATGAAAAATATATCCTAATTCTCAGAATCCATGCTATCGAAAAGATTACACCCCAAATAAAAAATTTATGCACAATCGCACTTAATATTAACCAGATGATCTACTCCAAAATGGATGCATGGGAGAACAAAAGAAAAAAAAAAACCTTAAAATTGAATGAGCTATGTTTAGTTGATTTGAGTGATCTCCACTCACATTTCAAACTAATCATCGATGAAATTCATTATTTTTTCAACTTTTCATAAAAAATGTAAGCTCATCTCAGTTTACTTCATACATATAGACACATTTCAACCTATTTACATTTAAACACATCTTAATAGATTTCACAAAACATTATTTTTGACAAATCAATTCAAATCATCTAAAATTATCTTAATATCCAAACACAACCTTAGTATTTATATTTTGGGGTCATTGACAAAGACATGGGGAACATGGCACCTAGCAATAACATCATCGATTAAGACACGCAGAATAAAGGGTAGTAATGGCTAGAAATCACCTACTGCATCTGTCCATGGAGAAGCGGCCATATACAGCCCGTCTTTCAATCAAAGCAAATATTGAGAGCCACAAGCCAAGGCAGATGGGAGGGAGATAATACGCCATCACAATGAAAGAATTTTTACTAAAAATTGCACAACACAATTATGGGAATTATCGAAGGTATCGAGCCACATCAAGAACTATCATTCTTTAAGAGGAGAAGGCCCAATTGGTTTATTATGGTTGTCCATATTGAAGATAAAACATTAAGATGGAATTCTAACTAGAGAAGTATTGCAGACACATAGGAATTATGTAAAAATTAACTCACAAACTGATGATCTCTTAAATCTACTTTATTATAAAAATAATTTTACAATCTGACGTATTACATCAAGCCACATCGCTTTATGAGTTTACTTTTGTGTAATTTTTTCGTGGCTAAAGTATTTCACTTCCAAAAAATGCCTTGCCAAGTCTATAATTCACATCCATAATTTGATCGCAACAACATAAAAGAGCATATTATAAGCAGGCTTAAAATATTAGTAACTTACAGCAGATAAGGATAGTATGAGCATCCATGTATAAAATGACAGTAGGAGCCGCAACAACAGTGAACAAAAAATATATCAAGACTTTCTTAAGCATTATCTGTAACACAAACAAGTAGCTTCCAAAGGTGAGGAGCTAGGCCATGAATATTATGTTTAAAAGTAAATGGAGAAAAGAAAAAAAAAAAAGAAAAAGAAGGGAAATCCTCAGGCCTTTGATGTGTGTAGTCCGAGGGATCCTGCAAACATAACAGTGAACTTGACAAAAAGTGAGATGCATAAAAAATGTGATGAAAAAAACATTGGGGAAGGGGATTTCAGGCTTACCTACTTCAACAACAATTTTGGTTTACAGCAGGGATATTAATTAGCTCTGCTTTGCTTCCAACCATTCAACAAAATTGTCCAGAATCAAGGGCCAAGCAAGGTTAGGATCATAATTACTAAGGTCCGGAAAGCTTATCTGCAAAAAAATAGTGTCAATGTCAGGTCAGATTTTAAAATGATAAGCCATGAATCAACACACACCCCTCTCGTCTTTTGAAATCCAGCAGCTAAAGAAAATTGTTTCTATATTGGATTTGAAAAGGAGTTGCTCAATAACACAATATCAAATGCAATGTTATTGGTAGCTTAAGACGTCTAGGGAGAAAACTTTTTATTCACCTACAAAATGAATCATTTTCCACTCCATTACCCATTTACTTTTCTGTCTTATTATTAAATTTAAAAATTACCATTCATCTTTAGTCATCAATTTTGTTTGTAGCACCAAACCGTCATGTGGTTTGGTATGATTCATTTTGGAAGAGTTTAGTCCTGATGCCGAGAAAACTTACAGGAAATCGAAATCAGAGGTTCACTGACCAAAACAAACGAAAATAAAAAAAATAAAGGGTCTGATCGTCAGTTAAAATTATACATCTTCCACCAATGCAATTCATTAAAAAGGGAATGCCATGGACTTGGCCTCGAGTTGGATCATAAAAAATATGTAAAGTGAGTCTTACAAAAGCTTTGAAATTGGAAACGTGGAGCTCTATTTACAAATTTTATGACGGTAATGCTTGACTACCCAACTGCTATAGATCTCTCAAACACGAGGTTGTGGTGAATTAATTTAGAATTCATTCAGTGTAAGTTGCAACTAAAAACTTCACCCCAGACAACTCAGTGACCTTTGCACCAGAGATAATTCATTATATGTCAAATTTAGAGTTTTTACTTCTTCATGAAACAGACAGGTACTTACCCACCCATGGGTAGCCCAAGTGGTAAGGGTGAGTTTGTGTGCATGAGCCCCATGTCGCAGGTAATAAATTGTCCGTGTGAGTACACATGCGTACAAATACAGTATAGGTAAAAAAGAAATAAATAGGGAGAAACACAAGCTCTATAACCAAACTTTAAGAGTACCTCATTGCAAAAGCGGTAGAAGCCCATCCATTGGTCCATGTTTATGACCTTGTAATCATTCTGAGTCTGTGTTTGGAACACAAACATACAAGAACCAGTTATTCATTTATTTTGTTTGTGTAGTTGAACATAGAGAGAGAGAACACTACTTGTTATTCATTGATGTTCAACAACATAAACATACTACATGCAAATGACAATTATACTCTCATAAGTTACACTAATTACAACCATATCATCTAACACTCCCCCCTCAAGTTGGTGCATACATATAAACCTATGTCACCACTTAGTATCTTATCCTGAATAAAGTGACAATCAATCCCAATGTGTTTAGTTCTCTCATGGAACACAAGATTAGACGCAATATACACGACAACTTGATTATAAAAAAATAACTGAAGATGGACAAGAATTGGAAACCCACTCTCATCAAGAAAGTGTTGCAATCATGTCAGCTCACTAGCAGTGTGAGCCATTGCTCTGTATTCAGCTTTTGCACTAGACCGAGCTACTATTGTTTGCTTCTTACTCATCCCACAACAGTACAATATCCAGTAGTTGACCTTCTATCTGAATGAGATCTTGCTCAATCAGCATCTGAAAAAACTTCAATTCTAAGATGTCCATTTGATCTACACAACAATCCAAGGCCAGGAACTCATTTAAGATAACGAAGAATATGGACTACAGCACCCCAATGTGAGACTCTGGGTATTTGTAGAAATTGGCTCATTACACTCACTGCATAAGAGATATTAGGTCTAGTGATAGTAAAATAATTCAATTTCCCAACAAGTCTTTAATACCGATATAGATCTCCTAACAACTCCCCTTCCTTTTTCGAGAGTTTACGATTTGGACCCATAGGAGTGTCAATAGGTCGTGTACCTAACATGTCAGTTTCTTCCAGAAGGTCAAATACATAGTTTCTCTAAGATAGGTTAATACCTTTTTTAGATCTACCGACTTCAATTCCAAAAAAGTATCTAAGTTTGCCCACGTCTTTTGTTTGAAACTAATCATGTAAAAATTGTTTCAACCTAGCAATTCCAACTGAGTCACTCCCAGTAATTACAATGTCATCCACATATACAACAAACAAGATATGACTTGTATCACTATGTAGGTGAAGTACCGAATGGTCTGTTTGGCATCTATGAAGACCAAATGCCAATACAACATCTAAGAACCTCCCAAACCATGCTCGAGAAGATTGTTTCAAACCGTATAATGCATTTTTTAACTTGCACACAGTACCTCGACACTCCACCTGAGCAACAAACCCAGGTAGTTGCTCCATATACACTTCCTCATTTAAGTCGCCATGTAGGAATGCATTTTTAACATCCAAATGAAATAAGGACCAATCCAAATTAGCAGCAAGAGAAATCAATACTCGAACGGAAGAAATTTTGGCAACCGAGGAGAAAGCCTCATCGTAATCAATGCCATAAATTTGAGTGCAACCCTTAGCAACCAAGCAAGCTTTTAGACGTTCCATAGAACCATCATAATGGAATTTGATTGTATATACCCATCTATAACTAATAGGTTGTTTACCAGGTGATAGAGGAACAAGATCCCATGTCCCATTATGGTGAAGAACATCCATTTCATTTTTCATAGCTGTCCTCCATCCCAGATTAGATAAAGCATCTAGAATTTTCTTAGGATCAAAAAGTTTTGAAAGTTGAAAAGTAAAACATGAAAATGATGGAGCTAAGGTATGACAAGAGAAATATTGGCTAATCTGATGTTGAGTAACACAGGAACGAATACTTTTTTGGAGAGCAATAGGTGGAAACTCTAAAGCACTAGGTAACTTAGGATCTGAAGATGGAGAAAATATTGGTGGAGGCATGGGAGCCGAGGGTCGCAAGCGACGCGAGTACACCTGTAAAAGAACAAGGGAAGGCACCGAGGGAGGTTGGGTAAAAGTGGGTAAGTGTGCATAAGAAAGGGTAAGAGTAGGTAATGGTAGAGGATCACACTCAACAACCGAAGATGTGTCAGAGAAATAGTGTATGGACTCAAAGAAGGTTACATCAACACTCGTGAAGTAACGTCTAAGAATAGGACTATAGCAACGATATCTTTTTTGAGTTTGGAAATAACCAACAAAAAACACTTGGTAGCATGTGGATCAAGCTTATCAAAATCTGGGTCAAGGTTATAAACATAGCAAACACAACCAAAGATTTTTGGAGGGAGATAAAAGATGGAGAGGAAGGGAACAAGATGGAGAAGGGAGAGGAACCATCGAGGACTGATGAAGGCATATGGTTAATAAGGCGACACGCAATAAGAACACCGTCACTCCAAAAACGTTTAGGAACACGCATGTGCAGTAAAAGTGCTCGGGTTACATCGAACAAATAGCGATTTTTGCATTCACCCATTCCATTTTATTGGGGATGTATAAGAGCATGAAGTTTGATGAACAATTCATTTATTACTTAAGTAGCAAAGGCACTAGATTGACATTTTTTAGCATTGTCAAAATGCAAAACTTGAATTTTTTGTCTAAATTGAGTTTTAATTTCTTCCCGAAAGACTTTGAATATAGAAAAAAGTTCAGATCGTGCTTTCATCGGAAACAACCATGTTATACGAGAATAGTCATCAACAAATGTAACAAAATACTAAAATTTATTTGATACAATGTTGATTGGTCCCCATATATAAGAAACTAATTCAAAATGACTAGATGCTCGATTATCAACTTGAGGTACAAAAGACACGATGGTGTTTGCTAAGCTGACATGCTGCATAAGGAAAAGAAGACACATTTCCAATATTCCTAACTTGTCGTTTCAAAAGAGAGAGAGATAAGTGTCCAAGGTGGCAATGCCATTCAAAAGTAGATGATGATGAAGATGTGAGGGCTCGAGTGGGTGACTGTTTGACATCAAGGTAATACAGACCACCATCTCTATGCCCCGTACCAATCTTCTTCCCTGTATTGAGATCCTGAAAGATACATATAGAGGGATAAAAGGTCACAGAACATTGAAGAGTTTGAGTAATTTTACTAATGGACAACAAACTAAAGGGAAAACTAGGAGCGTATAGAACATATGACAAGGATATAGAATCAATGAGCTTAGTGGATCCAATGCCTGTAACTTTAGCAAGAGAACCATTAGCAAGAGTCTCTTTGGAAATGTCATAGTATCTAACTTAGATAAGGAATAAGACAAACCGGTCAGATGTTCATTCGCTCATGAATCGATGATCCATGGATCTTGAATAGATGAGACAAAACATGCGAATGTTGTACCTGAATAAGCAAGAGTAGCTATGGAAGATGAAGCCGCTTGTATGCGACTCAAAAACTGATCATGCTCATCATTCGATATGCTAATTATCTCTGGAGTCAGGTTGGAGCTTGTTGACAGTGATGTAGCATCTTGGCAAATAGCCTGATTAGTAGGCCCAGATGGTCTACCATGTAGATCCCAACAATAGTCCACCGAGTGGTTAGTCTGACCACAATGGGTGCACTTACGAGATTCACGACCTCGAGTGCAATTACCTCTGGCATCATGTCCCCCATGTGCACCTCTACCACCCTGGCCTCCACGTCCACCAAGAGCAACATAGGAAGCAACTAAAGCGGATATCTCATTACTCTGATCAAAAGATAACTGAGATCCTTGTCCAGATAATGTGGCTTGCTGAAGTCGGGAGAACACATCAAGAAATGAGGGAAGCTGTGGACTAGCCAAAATTTGAGAACGCACCGATTCATACTCAGGTTTTAAGCTAACAAGAAATTGAACAACATTAAACTTTTCACGTTGCTGTAGCATACTTGAAACATCAAAAGTGATAGGTTGATATATTTTGAGTTCTTTACATATGCTCATCACTTGAGAATAATATTTTTCCAAGCCCAAAGCACCATGTTCCAACCCAAGAATTGTTGACACAACTCATAAAAATGGGTTATGTTCCTAGTACCCGAATACATCTGTTTGAGATACCTCCATATCTCTTGAGCGGTGTCAAAATGTATTAAGCTAGTGCAAATATTAGGCTCAATACTGATCAACATCAGGAACAAGATTTGAGCATCTTCTTGCTCCCACCGAGCAAATGTAGAACTAGTTGAGTCAGGCATTGGATCAACCAAATGAGTACGAAGAAGACCATTGCCTTTTAAAAACATTTTAACACATTTTGACCACAAGATATAGTTTTTTACATTCAACTTCACCGAAGTCATAGACATATTAAAGTTTGGTGCAAGAGACAGTGACTCAAATTTAGTTGCCATGGATAAAAAATATCACAACAATTCAACTTGGAGACAAAGAATCCACACAAAATATGAAATATAGATGAAAAACCGAGAAATACAATCTGGAAAAGTATAAACCCAGCTTAAGAACCCAAATTTCGGATCTGTATCAGGTGGAATATGCCTGTACGGGTCAAAACAAGCACGTATCGGCTCAGAATCGGCCTGTATAGTGTCTGAACCGGGATGTATTGGGACTGAACCGGCCTGTATCGGATTATATCGGTCTGTATCGGGTATGTTTCGGGTATTGCTGGTACCGGCTTCAAAACTGACCTTAAAGGGGAATAAGTTATCCTAAACGAGGATAAGTGAAGCTGGGTTTACTGTATTCTTGTTACTAAACGGGTGTTATTCCGGATAGGAATAAGCTTTTACTCTAAGTTGGGGGGATACGCAGTCGAGGATTGGATAGTTGAGACCTGCAACCAAACACCCTGCGACTTCGACGTCGCCGGCGATAAACAGGCCTTCCAGCAACCGATGACGATGGGAAGCTCATCGGAGTGCACAAACAACGCCAACGAGCTCGATTATGGTACCCAGTACCAGAGACGACACCTGAAGTCACCAGAAATATCTTGAAAATAAAAAAGCCGCCGGCCGCCAACGATGAAGAGGAAAAACGAAAAATCACACTAACCACCACAGACAACGATGGTGATACCACACTAACCACCACTAGTTCCATTGCACAATCACCACCAACCAACTACTCAACTCTCTGATACCATGTAGTCGAACAGAGAGAGAATACTACTTGTTATTCATTGATGTTCAAAAGCATATACATACTACATACAAATGACAATTATACTCTCATAAGTTATACTAACTACAACCATGTCCTCTAACAGTTTGCATATGAGAGAGAAAGAGAAGGTTATGTATGATCAAGCATTTCAAAATATTAGCATCACCTATAAAGAGGATGTTTGCTTTCTAGTCTAAGCCTATCAAACCAATCTGTTTGTAACCACATCATACTTCTTAAAAGGGGTAAGATAGATCTCCACAGTCTCAGCAGAAAAGCGAAACAAGTCAGCAATTCAATTCTAATTTTCATGGAATATGGCAGAGTTCATTGGTATAACAATGCCAAGCAGTGTATCATTAAGCTGGAAAACTAGAGTGAAGCTGGAACTATACATATTTAGCAGCTTACATTGAAGTGAAACCTTCCCTCACAACTATACAAGAGGGCTGCAGATCTATCAATCACGACAGTCAATAAATAACATAACCGAACAACTATAACTGTGAAAAAATGACAAAAAAAAAAAGAAAGAGGAAATACTTCAACTTAGGCATCACTCACCTTTAAATACTGAATAAACAAGTCGACCTGTGCGTGAAATTGGGAGCCTAAAACGAGATCCAATAATTCGCATATGCTCTCTATATCTATGCTCTTTTGTTTCTCCTCTGGCAGAATAAATAACAGGTGGTTGAAAGTAGAAGTAGGAAACTATTATGAAATAAAAATCTATATATATGTTTCGAGATTGAACGAAATGGCGCCAAAAAATTGTACCTGTTAAACAATATCGAAATGCATAGGAATAGAAATCCAAAAAGGTCGATGGCCTCTTAACCTTCTCAGGGAATATTTGAAAAATGGAAAAATTAGTACACTTGCAACCTTTTTTTCTTTAACATCATCAGTAGCATCATAGCATCTTATGCATGTTATAAACATATCTAATTGCTGGTAAGTTTCCAGAAAGAAAACTTCTTTTTTTAGTTAGTATCTGAAAGAAAACTAGTTCAGATATTTACCTCTTTCTCCAGCTCTGGGAGTGCCTTTTTTAATTTATTTATAGTGTCAGCCCTCAGTGCTTTAAGGCCTCTTCGCCACTCTTCCTGTAAAATAAGTAGCATCATCTCAATATATGAATGAACGTAATAAACAGGCAACATGGTGTCTAGAGTATGAAAAACACGAAGAATTGAACAGGAGTAAGAAGAAGAATGCCCTACATTTCTTCATGGTGATGTATTAGTTTGTGTTAGTGTTAGTATTAGTTTACTTGTGCATGCTTGAAATATATTGCTTGTCTACTTGGTGATGTTTTGAGCTTTTTATAAAAATTCCTAGATGCTTTTCGATGATCTATGGTGATGTTGACAAGTATATAAAAATTTTCAAAGAGTATTGAAAACAATAATTTTCTATTATGTTCATGTAACAATGTAATAAAAAAAGATGAAAAAAAAAGAACAGAAAGGGAAATGCTGTAAATAAAATATCCTTACCAGGATAAAATATCCCTGTTTTTCCGCTTTCATTTTCCTGAAACGTGTAGCCATCAATTTTAATAAATGGGCTAGAGGGTGAAATATAAGGACAGAAATATACAATAACTCTATAAAAAGCTTACCAGGCAAGCATCAAGATCCTCACATCAGTATGATCTACTTCCATATCCGAACAAAGAGTTTCAATTCCCTCTGGGCTGTTAAAAGAAAAAAAATAGTACGTATATTAGGATTGTGCTTGCATTTCCAACATGAAAAAAAGCTTCCTATATAGAAAAGTTAAGAGACAGATTTTGACACCAAAGCTAGTCATCATAAAGGTTGGGTGAAATAAATCAAGTTTCTATTATAAATAATAATTGGATAATTTTTTTTTTTTATAAGTAACAAGTAATTGGATAAATATAATACATCCTCAAGATTACAACCAAAAATCTAAAAAAGCTATGGAATCAAAGAAAGAATCACATTATATAAAGCCCAAAAGGCAGCCAGTAATGCAATGAAGGAAGGCAAAAGCAGTTCAGCAAGTTCCTAGCGAGCTCCAAAGAAGAACTTCCCTCTATTCACACCATTCTCATGATGACCAAAATTACCTTTCGACATAGCAAACATATACCTAGCCATGCCTTTGAATGAACACATCAGCCTAAGTGAAGTCGAAATCTATGTAGAGGTTTAACAAGTTGTACATGACTAGCCAAAAGAATGTACAAATCAGCCTAGCATGCCTTCAAATTTAAATAAATAAAGCCGAGTAAATAATTACATATAAAATTAAGTGCCAACCAAAACTGGATTACAAGTACTCTGTAATACTTAAATTGGAAAATACAACTTTAAGTTTTAAACAATTTAAAAGGCAAACAGTCAAATACTAAAGCTACAGATAAGAATCTGAATTTCGATAGAGTAGACTTACTCAATCATACCAGAAGACCTATTTGCATATGAATGAAATAGATTATCAATTCGTTCCAACTCTTTTGAAGTTGCTTTACTTGAGGCTGAAAAGATGAGATTGATACTGTTATAAAAACTGGAACCTGAGTATTAGAACAAAAAATTGACCAATGAAATAGTTGACCACAAATACATAAGCGATGGAATGATACATTTTTATTTCAATGTATTCATAACGGCTATCACGCAACTCAACTAAGCCATAATTGGGCTCTGTGGATCCTCCTCATCCATTAAATGGGACTTAAGATGGAGCATACACATCTAAATTTAATTGTCCTCCCATATATAAGAAAGCTGTTCACACGTTTTCCAATCCATGCAATAATTTACCCAACTATTTCTCACTGAAATATCTGCAAAATTCTCAGAAAAAGAAAAATGAACGGCCTGTTACCAAACTTCAAGTTCTGCATCATTTCCAGATCATTCCACTAGCACCCTACGATCATATAACAAGAGAATAGACACTAATACTTTGTTTGGTCATATATAGAAAGTGGGGTAAGGACAAAAGTAATAATATCGATAATTTTTTAAGGTTTTCTTCCTTAAACTTAACATACTCTCCAAATCTCATCTATTTTACAGAGGTAATTTCAGTTGGAACAGAGGAAATGTCAACCTACTTTACTCACAATTCCCTTTATTTTGGCTTCCATGAGGAGCCATATCTAAAAAAGAAAAGAACTGCAATGTTTCTTTTTCTTCTCTTTGCTCAAATTTGCTTTTATCCCTAACAAGCTCTGATTCCTTTTCGATAAAATGGTTGACGATGGATAATCTACGGAAATGTAGGGTGATCATAGTAGATTGGTGTTGTACATAGTAGATTGGTGTTGTACGTGTAGGAAAAATGGTGAAACTATGGATCATCTACTGTAGCATTGTGAGGTTGCTAGAACGTTATGGAATGAAGTGTTCAACAGATTAGAGTTAGCTTGAGTTATGCCTACCACAGTGATAGAGCTCGTGGCCAGTTGGACAAATCTCGAAATGACTGGACGTTTTGAAGACAATGAGCGTTCATCAGAAGAACTTATATTATTTTTTGTCAACACTCTTTTTCTTTGGGCCACAACTGTAGATTTTTGTGGCCTCGATTTTCTTGAATTTCTTGTTTCCATTTCCTCACCCTAAATACGTGTTACCTTTTGTATACCACCTTGTGTACTTGAGCTATGTCTATTCATATCAATATAATCGTTTACTTATAAATTAAAAAATGATGGGACCTCTATAAACGTAAAGAGAACTTCTCTACACTCCCATGGGATTCTCTCTCCAGATTTTTACAAGAACGACATTTTCTTGAACCTTTTTCCAACTCTATTTTCTCTATTGTATTGAGGACAAAGTGAGACTATGAGAGATTGTAAAATCACCTAATAGAGTAGATTTTGCCATCAGACGACCCGTAATATAGAATTTTATGTCAAACCACCTAAATCCATGTGTCTCTCTTTATTCAATGCAAAAGTATGAGCCATTCAATTGTACCATATGCACACATGATAAATGAAAGAATTAAATTCAAAACACGAGCTCGTGAACAACAGAATTCATTTTCAAATCACAATTCACATTTAACACCGAAGATTAACCTCAAATTCAGAGAAAAAAGAATTAAGAACGGAATTCAACGGAACAAATTGAACCGTAGGAAAGAGTTAGGGTAGAGGGAGAGGATCGAATACCGGAGCGGAAGATATCGGTGGGTAAAGAATTGGCCGACGACGTCGAATTTGGTTGACCCGTTTTCCTGGATGCAGAACGTCGCATCTTCAGGAATTCCAGCGAGACAGGATCGGAGAATCAAGACCAAACCCCGATGAGCGAAGAAGCTAATCGTCGCTCGGAAACTCTGCTATGCGGAACGCCAAATCCAGAGAGAGAAAGAGAGAAGGGGGGAGGGGGGGTTTTCTTGTTTGGTTTACTCGGTTTTCTGAGTGTATATATTTATAAAAAGAAATAAAAATGACGTGATATTGTGTCAGTGGGCTGCGTAACTTTCAAGGGCGGTCGGGTTTTGTTCGATAGATTGATTGCCCGCCCGCCCATTGGATTGTTCGTTCCGGTTCAAAGTTTCCGTACACTGATCAAATTGATATTCACACGTGTAAGATTTCCCATAACACACTTTATTTCTAGATTCTGCTATCATTCTCATACGTTACATACTATATTTATTTTATTTTAATTTAATTTAATTTATTTTTCTTAAATTAATTAAAATTTTTAACTCATCATCTATATACTATATATTTGATAAATTTGATAAGAGAAAAAAATTAAAAATTAAAAAATTATATGTGATGTATGAGAATGATGAGCAGAATTTTTCTTATGTCTCATTTAGTTTCGCAGTTCAAATGAGATGAGATATTTTGTTAAAAGTTGAATAAAATATTATTATAATATAAAATTTTTAATATTATTTTTATTTTAAGATTTAAAAAATTAAATTATTTATTATATTTTATATAAAAATTCAAAAAAATTATAATAATTATATGAGGTAAGATGATTTAATTTTTTATAACCAAATCAACCCTTATTTTTAGTCTTACGTGTGTGAACTTCTTTATAAGAGCCCTTTGCACCTCTCTCAAAAGACAAAGATCTTTGGTTTATTTTTATATGAGAAATGATATTTGTAGTTGTTAAATACACAAATATCACGCAATTCTTTTGAAAAAAAATAAATAAATACGGGATCTACATGAAAAAAATATTTTTTAATAATAGGCCTCACTCTTTTTCAAAATAATTGTGCAACACTTACGCACTCTACTACTAGAGGTGATAGACGGTCGATCCGGACCGACCGTTTCGGTCTGGACCGGACCAGATTGAGATTAAGACCGGTTGGTCTCGATCCATATTTTAAAAGACCAAAAAGTTTCGTTCCAGTCCCGGTTTGGGATTTTTCCACCCTGGACCGGACCGAATGAAAAATAAAAATAAAAATATTTTATATATATTATTATATAATAATTATATAATTTATTATATAATAATTATATAATTTATTATATAATTTTTATCTAACCTATCACCATTAATAATATAAAATTTTAAATATGTTATTAACAATTGTTAATATTCTATCAATTAATTAAGTAATTATATAAATTAATAATGTAATTTTCATCTAATTTATTATCATTAACCATATAAAATATTTTTTTATTAAGTTAGTTACATAATCCACATTAATAAGTCACTTAATTTTAATTTAGTATTTTAAATAAGTTTTTTTATTATTTGATTTTAAAAATAACAAATAAAAAAAATAATTAGGCCTAACCGAACGGACTGATAGCTACCAATCCGGTCTGGTCCCTATGAGTGTTTGGTTTGGTCTAGTTCGAGAAAATGATAGACTGAAAACGGACCAGACCAGACCGACCGATTTGCACCTTTATCTACGACTATATATAACGTTATTTTTTTTCTATATGGACCTATCATGTATATACGGGTGTGCTTATAGTGTAATTATATATATTTTTAACATTTTTAAAATATATATATATTAGCAATAAATTGTTTTAATATTAAAAAAAATTAAAATATATTAACGATCAAATTTAGAGAGAAAAATCTCAGAACAAAGTAGCATTTTCCTTTCAATATATCAAATATTTCAGCGGGTGACTATAATAATAAATGAGACTTCGTATTATTTGAAAGTGAAAAAGACTTTTTCTATAATGATTTTAGTAAGTTTAGTTTCAATTGTATCATTGTGCCTAGTTTGGATGTTGAAAACCTCGCATCTCATCTCAATATCTAAATATTATAAATATAAATATTTTTTAATTTTAAATCTTTAATTTTTTTATCTAATTGTTACATAATCATTATAATTTTCTCATATTTTCATACAAAATATAAAAAATAATTCAACTTTTTTAAATCTTAAAATAAAAATAAAATTTAAAAATTATATTCTAACAATATTTTAACTTTATACTGTTTTTATTCAACTCTTTCTCTCTTTTTTTTTTTTTTCCAAAACCCCATAAAATATCTCAATTCAAATATTTTACTATTACTCACAAACCATTTTACTACTAGTTACAGTTTATCTCATCTCATCTCATTGTTGAAACCAAACCTAAAGCTAGATTTAGATAGTAAGTTGCGATGAGATGAGACGAGATAAAATGAAAGTTGAACAAAATATTATAATAATATTATTTTTTGAGTTTTAAAAAAGTTGAATTATTTATTATATTTTATATAAAAATTTATAAAAATTATAATGATGAGATGAGTTAAAAGTTCAATCTCAATCCAAACCGAGCCTAAAGTCTTTTGGATTATAAGTCTAAATGTGATTTAGATTTTTCTTAGATCTTTATAAATCAGAGTCAAATCTCAATCAAAGTCACGGGACATGAGTTATACCACTTAGAATAATGCTACATGCAGCCTTAGGGCATACAAGTATCACGCATCCTTTTTGAAAAAAAAAAACAAAATCTATCATTAAAAAAACTATTTTTTTATATAAATATTATATTTATTGAATTTTCTTTTTTTTAAGTTATACCACTTACCATTTTTGCCAACGTGCACCTCTTTCAGAAATACCTCATGGTAAAAGAACTAAAGGAAACAGTTGGCGAAAATCTGTTCAATATGGAGGACTTGTGCAGTGGAAGCAGTTGGCGAAAAGTATCGAGCGTTGTGATTCTTCTCAACTCCAAGACCCAATCTTGTTCATCATGACATTTGCATGTATATACGAGAAATCTTCGATGTGGGGCATTTGAAAGGATCAGATAAATGGCCCAAATTGGGCCGCCCAATGACATTTCCACAGGCACAAAGGGCTGTGAGAAAAAGTCCATTGATAAGAACATGAAGATCATAACAATGATAGCAGCAATTGCTTTCAACGCGCTGCATGTTGATGCCAGATCCATACAGCATTGCCTTCAGAAGGCGAAACTCGCCCTCTTCACTCGCATGTAGAAAGCATTTATTGGAAGCAACTGTCCAAACTTACAATCCCTAGAAATCTCTATCCGTTAGATACTAGATCTCCGCATGAAAAGCCCAAAACGATAGCCTCTGAACCCCTGTTTGATTACCAAGGAAAAGAAGAAAGGAGAAAGGAATGAAATCTCTGAAAGTTGTGCTTTCGCGTTTGTCTTATAGTCGCTGCATCTTCTCGGCAACCAAACGGAACACAACGACAGTGAAATTAGAAAAAGAAAGCTCGTCATTCTATCGTTCTCAAGTCTCAAATAACGAAGGCGGCGGGAATGCTAAGGCTGCGTTCGGATGTTGAAATGTGTTAAGATGAGTTGAATTTTTTATAAATAGTAATGAATTGAGATTGTTGAATGAATTTGGTAGAGTCTACTTAAAATAAGTTTATGTATATTTAAATGTTAAGATAAGTTTAAATATATTTATAAAAAGTTGTAAAATAATTGGGACTTACTATTGTTGACATGATATTTTTATTCCCCACACGCTGTTTACGGAGATTGTATAAAAAAAATAAAAAATTATCCTGAGAGAGAGATGATAGCCAAAAAAAAAAAAAAAGGAGAAAAAATCAACTTTTGTCAGAGAAATATTGCCTCATGCATGGAAATTCGAAAAGCTGTGGGCCCAACTTCTTTCATGTTTAAACTGCATTAAGAAGAGATTCACTTGCATTTGGATGTCGAACTCGGTTTAAAAATGAAGTGAATTGAATTGAATTGTGCATCCAAATGAAGCCTTAATTTAAAAATTGTATAAAGTTATATTTTGACTAAAGTTTAACTAAATTGTATAAAAATTCACTATAGTAAACTTAATAAAATTACAGTATTTTTATCTTTGATCATTTTATTAAAACTTAATAAAAGTGTTTTAGGGCATCTGTTAAGTCCAAGTTGTTGGCCAAATATTATTTTGGCATAAAAAATTTCATCTCTCACGTGCTATTCATTTTGCACGAGCTTACAACTCTAAAAAATTCATCTTCGTCTCAAAAACACGAAGTGCCCAAATCTCAAATTCAACCACAGAAGGCCGCCGGTCTCCATCAGCCATCATTTCAATGGTGTGGCATCATCTTACTGGAGTTCTTCAAGTTTTAGTTTTGTAACATTATGATTAGTTGATGCCAATTTTTTCTTTTAAAATCTAATATCAACCTTAAAAAATTAATGTATATTTTTTTTAATAACGAATAAATATTTAAATTATAATTAAAATTAAGTGCCTTATAGCCCGGGGAGTAGGCAACATGAACACTCGATCTCCTATAGAGCAACACTCCACTACCATGGAGATCAGGTCGTCAGGTATAAATAAACGCTTCCTACAACCGACAAGAAGGTTAATTTATACACTGATCTCTACTTTTATTTCCTCTTTATCTCTTACATAAAAACTAACTTAAGCATCAGAGGTACAATGGACCCTGAGGTCCCCTTTTCCATTATACAAGTGATAGTTCGAACATTGCAAGTGTGGAGTTGCCTAGACCTACGAAACACATCAACAACTAGTTTCCTTGAGGAAGCATCTCTTCTGTCCATTCTAATTCTAATGCTTTTAAAAACCTGATAACTCTAATTCTGATTTTTGATTTTCTATTTCTCGGTGTTAAGATTTTGCAGTTTCAACGTCTACTTTCGGAACCAGAACCCCTGCAATTCTGAACCCTAATCCCAATAAAGTCCTTTGAGGTAGCCATTGTGATTCTTGAACTCAACTACATGTTAAAAATATCAAATTGTTAGCATTATTTAAATTAATGGACCTACATAGATTAGAAATTTCACATTGTATAATTGCCTAATATAAAGTTTGGATAATGTTTGTAAGGCCAAATAAATGTAATCAATAAAGTGACATAACTGGGCCAACACATCTCTTAAAACCTATGATTTTGGTCAGTTCATGAGCATAAAGTGGTACGGGCCCAATTCATGTGTAGAAACTCATTAAAAACCTATGTAATTCCATTGTTTTGCGATAGGGAAAACTGGAATTTTGGATGTTATATATATAAGGTTATGGTCCCCACTCCAGATTCACTTTTTACTTTACACATCCCATTATTGTGAGTTTTTACCAGAGAGTGAATGTTGGACGTGGAAGATCATACCACTGCGCTCTTCCATCCAATGGCTATAGGTACACACTTTTACTATATTTTCTACATAGATTTGACAATAGATCTTGGTGTTCTTGGATTTTATTCAAAATCCAACAAGTGGTACCAAAGCAACTTGTCAGATCTGTGCGGAAATAAAGTTTTATTTGTGATATACATTTTTTCATATTTTGTAATTTTTTACCACTCCAACTCATACACTTTTAGTTTTGGAGTTCTTGGCGAACAAGTTTTTTGTTCAGTTTATGAGTTTCTGTGGCTGTCATCGGTGTGTAGCCCACTGGAACTGTAAAAAATCGCCACAATTGGTGGCTAAAAGTGTTTATTTTTATTTTGTATTCTCAATTTTTTACTAAAAAGGACTGCCAGAGACATGTGAGGATGCCAAAAATGTCCTCATCGGCATCCCTTCATTTAGATCTGTCAAAAAATTATCTTTTTTTTTTACCGGACCGGTGGCCGGAATGGTCGCTAGAACAGTGGCAGCACCAGAGTCTCTTTCTGCTATAGGAACTCGGGTCATTAAGTTAAGGAAATTGGGTAGGGTTTTGGTGTGAGTTGCATCTGTTTTCATTTTTAAACAAGTCTTGGACTTGGTTTGTTTGGTCCAATTCGTAGGTCCAAAGAAATGAAGTGAATTGGGTTTTATATAGCCTAAGTATTGGACCCATGTGTAAGGCAATTGTCATTGAGAAAAATTTGTGGGTTGAATGACAAAGCCAATGTGTATAAGACCAAACCAATAACAGGTACGCACTTTTACTATGTTTTCTACGTGGATTTGACAAGAGATTTTGGTGTTTTCGGATTTTATTCAAAATCCAACACAAGTTTGTATGGCCAAATTGTTTGGCATTTACTATTTCATCTGAATCTTTGTCCTGAATTGTTGCATTTCAACGATTCTCGAGCTTGAATTGACTAGTAACAGAATATATTAATTACTGCTTTTCTTTTTCCCTTCGTCTTTAAATCATTTTTGTAGATAAATTTTGATCGTAAGTTTTTTTTTTTATTATCATTATTCCTCAAGAAATGATAATTATTATTCTCGTTCTTGGAAAATATCATTGTTTTTTAGTGTCTGAATTAATGAACCTCCTTCCATATCGATTTTAATTATAGTGACCTTTTGACATATCGAGTTGCTGTACTAATTTGTACGAAAATAGCATTTTATCAATCAGAAATTCATGCTCAGATTGCTTTGTGGTGGTTGCACATATCTAATTATAGCTGACTAGTCCTGGATATTTTGTTATTATTCATTATATATTATTATATATTAATGTTTATACATTAGTATATATTTTTAGTATTATATATTATTCTATGTTACTGTTTATATATTAATATTATATGTTATTATATATTGATTATTAATCATTACTAGTACACATTGTTATACGTACTTTAGTTATTATATAGAGAAATGCTTTGGGTCCCGAATTCGGGATCCAAATAGTATACCGAATGAGTTTTTGTTTTTTACTTTATGATTAAGAAAATATTTTTTAATAATGTGAATATTTTATTTTTTTTAAATGTTTATGATGATTAAAAAAATATATGAAAAAAAAAGAAAAATATAAAAAAATACACTATTCGGAATCTTTTTTGGACTACTTCTTCGGTAGCCGTAGCACTGCTCTATTATATATTAGTATTACATGTTATTATAAATTTATATATTTGTGTTTATACATAATACATTAGTATTAAATGTTATTATACGTTTGTTATTATATAATTAGTATTATATGTTATTATACATTAGTGTTATATGGCACGTACTAATAGTTAATAGTATGGTGCTAATATATACTAAATTATTATTAATAAATTTAGTCTATTTATATTATAATATAGGTATATTATTTTATAATAATTTGTTCGTATTAATATATTATTGAATTTAATTAATTATATAAGTTATAACTATATAATATATATGATTAATATATAAAAAAATACATATATTTTTATAAAATATGTAGAATATCAAAATTAGAATCGGATAATCAAAATCCATAACTTATAAAAATCGATGCGAAGTCGAAGTCGAAATTGGAGTCAGATTTCTAAATTTTTGCACAACTCAAATTCGACTCATCTGCATGTTAAACACGTGCGTAAGAAAGAGATCATCATCACGATGAAGAAGCACCTGCGCCGCGAATGCATGCAAGAACCAGAAATATTAATGCACCTAGCTTAGACATGATGTGATTTGAAAATATATCTTTCCCAGTTCTTCATCATCAATTGACGTATTTTGGACTCTTACGAGATTTTCAACTTTGTAGGTGTCTTGTCAAATTACCATATACACTCTATTATGGTACTACTATTCCTACTCATCTTTCACCCTAAGAACAGCGGCGGACTTACGAAGGGGAGGTCTCCAAAAGTTAAAAAAAAAAATATATATATATATATATATATATTAATTTTTTATAATTTAATAAAATTATATTAATCTTATTTTATATTAAAGGTGAGTTTGAATCTCAAATTCATCTCAACTCATCATTACAATTTTTTCAAATCTCAATATAAAATTTAATAAACAATTCAACTCAACTCACTTCAACATCCAAACACACCCTAACTCTCTATAAAATATTATTTTAACCCTTTTTATAAAATTATTTTGATTTTATAAATTAATTACTTATAAATTCAATTAGATTCAATACTTGATTATTTTATTTCTTTAAAGAACTCAAGTTATAATTTTAGATATTTTATGTTTTTTTTTATATATTTATATGAGTATCTTTGTGTTATTTTAATAATATATTGTTCTTGATATATCATATATTTTTTTAATACATATATAGGTTGTATTAAATGTGTTTTATTTTTATTTTAGATTTTACTATCAGATTGTTCTATACCGCAGAAAAAAATTATATAGAAATAAAATAAAAAATATTTTATTATAATTATAATTTTGTTTAGCCGCCTAAAACAAATTTATGATTCATCACTGCCTACGAATGTAAGGAGTTTAGTCGCAGATATGAGATCTATCAAGCTTTTTATCTTCTTCCCTCTTTCTCATATCAAAATATTTAATAAGTCTCCGGTATTAGCGACAAAGAGAGCTAAAGACAAGAAATTATGAGGGAGAACCGACCAATCCAATAAGGATTACATGACCTCAAGAAGATCAAAACCAATCTCATGTAGCGGACCACGCGTGGCCTTTGACTAATATTTCACAACATTAACAAATCAAGAAATTAGGAAATATTTGAAGCCCAAACTAAAGTTTTAATTTCCATGATTTATAGATCTTGATCAGGATCTATAGTACTTACCTTGTAGGCCAGAAATGGACAAGTCGTCCATTGTCAACCGTACTGTTCTTAACTGGCAACATGGTTAATTATCCCGTGGTCTTAAATTACACAAATGTTTTAGTCATAAAAATTAGATCTCATAATTAGATATAAAAATAAATTTACAAATTAATTTGTAGTACAACGTAAGATTGTAAAATCATTTTTATTATAAAATAGATCTAATGTATCATGTGAAACCATATCAATTTATAAAATATTTACCTTATAATTAACTTTAATAAAATTACATTATGGATCGAATAATTTGTCTAAAAGAGGCGGCCAGCTAGCTGATCTACCGATTAAGATAATTTGAACTGTCCCTTCGCAACATGAGTTTCTTTTCTTTAAAACTCTTTTGAAAACGATTGATAATTTGATGATCTCATGGCCTCCACCCTGCCTTGAAGAAACATATAATATATATACTTCAGTTCTTCCATATACAATCGTTAGATATAACTGGCATGCAGTCATCCATGCCACGTCAGATTTAAAATGAATTCTTCATCTCTCATTAGTTCGGTCTCTCTCTCATCAGCTCGGTCTCTCTCTCCTCCACCTTGCCTTGAAGAAATATATAATATATATACTTCAATTCTTCTATATACAGTCGTTAGATACAACCAGCGTACAGTCGTCCATGTCACGTCAAATTTAAAATGAATTCTTTCTCTCTCATCAGTTCGGTCTCTCTCTCATCAGCTCGGTCTCTCTCTCATCAAGTGTCTCCACGTTTGCACGCCGTTTACACCAAGCACTTACAACAAGCGTTTTTCTATATACTTAGTCCTAATAATGTCACTTGAGGATATAATACGTGAAGGGCCGCGCGCTACTATATATGGCTAATATTTGTCAAGATTCCGATAACCTGATCATCAGCACTGAGATTCACACAATTATAACATGATGCATGCATTCTTAGATAATTATATATATTATATATATATCTTATATATAATAAGAGCCAATGTAGACGAATTTCGTTCATCTTTTTTTCCAATTTTATCCTTCGTTTGGCATTTGTTTCCCCTTTCTGTCTCTGTTGTCATTCTTAGTCAATTTACAATTTCGTCCCTTTTGTCCTTACTTAATTCCTATATTTTTTTGAGCTTTGCTACACAACCTCGACCACACTCTACACTCCACACTTTTTTAAATTTTTTAAATTTTAATTTTTTTTTTAATTTTTTTTTGAGTTTATTCTTTTTAAATTATTTCAAATTTTTTATTCATTATTCATATAATAAATATTTAATAAAAGGAAAAAATAATAAAAATTAAAAATAATATGGAGTGTGGAGGTTGTGTGAATAATAAGAGGTTGAGTAGATTTTTTGTATTTTTTTTTAGCTTCTAAATTTTCTCTTCTTCCGTTTTCTACAATCTTCTCGAATTTTTTTTTCCATATTTGTGTCCTTCAATTGGTATTTGTGCCATTTCTGTCAGATTCTACATTTTCATCCGTTTCCCGCCGCCTCGACTGTTTCTCTTATGGGTGGTGCTACAGCCCCTGCTAGGACCGTAGTATTATTTAATATATATTTTATTTAAATAATTTTTATATAGATTTTTTAATATTTTAAAATATTTAAAAAAATAAAATAAAAATAAAATATTATTAAGAAAATATTTTTTTAATCTAAAAGTAAAAAATATATATTAAAAAATACTTAATCACGAAGTAAAATAAAAAATTATAAAAAATATTTTTTTATAATTTTTTATTTTACTTCATGATTAAGAAAATATTTTTTAATAATATTATGATATTTTTTAAAAATATTTAAAATAGTCATATTACAGCTCCCATTGGGGACTCCCGTTGAGCTTAACATGTACTTTTTTATGTGTAATTTTTTATATAGATTTTTTTTACATTTATAAATATTTTTAAAAAATAAAATAAATTTAAAATATCATTAAAAAATACTTCCTTAATCATTAAATATTAATTTTTATTCTACTTCGTAATTAAGAAAATATTTTTAAATAATATTATAATTTTTATTTTATTTTTAAAAATTTTTAAAATTATTAAAAATATTTATATAAAAATAAATTTTAAAAAAATATATAAAAAAATGCTACAGCCCCAGCGGGAGCCCCCAGCGGGGCATGTAGCATTTTCCTTCTCTTATTAAATTCTAATATTTTCATTTTAATTTTCTCCTTTTGTCTTTATTCTCGAATTTATGTGTTCTCCTTTTTATCAGATTTTAAATTTTTCTTCTACCATCTTCCGTCAGCTTGATTTCTTCCATTTTTTGTTTCTTCTCAGATTCTAAATTGCTTCCCATCTGTTTCCTACTGCCCCCCACCATCTCTCTTATCAGATTCTATTTTTTTTTTTTCATATTTCTTCACCGCTTCCACCGCCTGCTTATTTCTATAGAAATTATCTTGATTTTTACATTTCTACATTTATCAAGAATCTGATCTTTTTTGTCTTTAATACCGCTTAAGCTGCTGCCTATCTCGTATTCCTTTAATTTCTACTGTTTACCATCTCTCTTTTTAACTTCCTAAAATCTAAATCTGTTTCTTTAGACTCTGGGTTCTAAATTTGTCTTTCATCTTTCGAATCTTGCAGGTCAGTTTTTTTATGTCCGTTTCCTGATTATTTGCTTCGATTATTTACATGTATGCAATGACTAAGAAATAAAAAAATTTACATCACTATTTGGATTTAAAAAACTAAATTTACTTCAGAAAGATGACTGAATCTCCATTTTTTATTGTGCTGCTGTTCTTGCCCTCCATTATTTTCTGAATCTTCATTTCTTTCTGCTCTCTTTAAATTCCATTCTCTACAGTATCTGAAAAATTTCTTTCTACTCCTTTTACATTTCATTCTCTGTTTATGTATACAGTATCTAGAAAAAAAATACAAGAAAAAAAGAATACAAGTAAGAAATAAAATGAGCGAGAAATAAAATTATAAACTTCAAAACATGTAGTACATCTATACATATACAAATATTCATTAAATTCAAAGGAAAACTGATAC
Organism: Juglans regia; assembly: GCF_001411555.2. Taxonomy (NCBI): domain Eukaryota; kingdom Viridiplantae; phylum Streptophyta; class Magnoliopsida; order Fagales; family Juglandaceae; genus Juglans; species Juglans regia. Next base: position 28,250,830 of record NC_049912.1, on the reverse strand, counting down.
TAAACAAAAAAAATATCACAACAAATATCAAACATCTCAAATTATGCTAAGAGAACACATAAGCATATATAAAAAAATAAATCAGAGGATGCATCTACAGATATTCATTAAACTCAAAATAAAAATGATATTGACAAAAAAAACTATCAATATAGATCAGGAAAAGAGAAATTTAGCAACACATGAACTACACATTTAGATGACATGTAAACAAATATGAGACATACAAAAGTATGCTAAAACAACACAAAAACATATATAAGAAATAAATAAGAAGATAACAAATAAAAGCTTCAAAAGATGTAGTACATGTGTCCATCTACAGATATTCACTAAGCGGGCAGGTTTGGGGAGTGAGATGAAAATTTTGTGTTTTGTTTTGAAGTTTAAAATATTATGTTTTAATATTATTATTGTTTTGAAATTTGAAAAAAATGTATTGAGATTTGAAAAAATTGAATTATTTATTATATTTTGTATGGAGATTTGAAAAATGTGTAATGATGAGATGAGATGAAAATTTTGTATTTTGTTTTGGTTACCAAACCTGCCCTAAGAAAACTGATGCTACGAAAAAAAAAAATTCATCACACATGTTCAGATCACATCTAATCAAATATCAGATACAGTAAAATATGCTAAAACAATATAAAATCATATATAAAAGAAAAATCAGGAGATGAAAAACAGAGAGGTAAAGATTTATAAACATTAAAGAAAAAACTTTCAACCAATATATTCATCACAACAGCCCAACACATAAAATAAAATGGCAAAACAAATAAATAAATCAGAATCTCATCAATGTAACCTTAGATCTGTAGTGTTGCGAAGAACAATTTAAATATCAGCACAGACATAGTGAGAAAATATATTAGGAAGAGTAAACCTCAGAAGATGGTAACTGTTAAAATAAAATTAGAATGTCATTAATGTAATCTTTGATCTCTATGTGTTGCCAAAAATAATTTAGATATGAGCACATATATAAGAAGGAAATATATCAGGAACAATAAACTTCAGAAGATAGTAACTGTTAGCGTATAGAGTATCTGAAAAAAACAATGCATCTAAGATAGTCAGATAAGAAACAATATTGCAGTGACATGCGAGAAACAATATTAGAGAAATTTCTTTAACTCAAAAGAAAACTAAAAAACTACGACTTACAAATGTTCAGCCCACATCCAAAGAATTATCAAATATAGTATAGTATGCTGGAACCAGTGGAAAATATATATAAAAAATAAATTAGAAGATAAGAAAGACAAAAAGATTTCTAGCCATTTGAAAGTTAAAAATTTCCAAAGAAAATATTAATTCCAACATCCCAAAATATAAATAAAATGACAAAATGAAAAAACATGAAAATAGATCAGAAGATGAGAAACATAAAGGTAGGGATTTATAAGCATTCAAAAAAAAAAAAAAACCAATATATTTATTACAACAGCCCAACGCATAAAATAAAGTGAAAAAATATGGAAGAAACAAAAACTTCGCGAATATAACCTCATATTTGTATGTGTTGACAACAACAATTTAAATATTAGCACAGACATAGGGAGAAGCTGGATCAAAAAGAGTAAACCTCGAACGATAGTAACTGTTAAATTTGAGCATAAAAAAAAGAGGCCAATTTCGGGTTTTTGCAACCCAGATCCTTCGAAGAGGATGATAGTTTTGGAATAAATTTGAGGATTTTGACCAGATCGACGCTAGTATATGTATATATGTATATGCATGCATTAGATTGATCATGATGCTTAATTTGGACTGCATGACTTGAAGTCATGGTAGTTACAGTACTACGTACCAAAATGCGCGATGATCGATATGTTGCATGTATCATCATGTATACATGATCTATTTATGTTGCATGTATCATCATGTATACGCGAATTGCCCGATCGATATTGCAACAAAGATATGCATGCATGGTCAAATATGGCAGCTCCTACCATATTACAAACCCGAGAGAGAGAGAGAGAGAGAGAGAGAGAGAGAGAGAGAGAGAGAGAGAGAGAGAGAGAGAGAGAGAGAGAGCTAGCTAGCTTGAAGATTACATGATCAAACGTGGATGTGTCTTGATCAGATTGCAGTGTGGCTGGCATATCATGGGTAGGTTTCATATGGAAAACACTATGCCCACAGAACATGTTTACCGAAATATTTTTATTTATTTATTTTTACTTAATAATTAAGTAAGTGTTTTTAAATAAATGTGATTTTTTTAAAAGATTTTTAAAAATATTTAAAAAATTTTAAAAATAGTGAAAGAAAAGATAAACAAAAAACAAAAAAAAGATTTTTTTAAATGTTCGATAAAGAATTTCGGTAAAAATCTTCTGTGGACGTAGCAACGTCCATACCTACAACAAATTAATACGAACATCACTTATTTATGTCGATGTGCATGATCATACATAGAATAAAAAATAAAAATAAAAATCTACTACTTTTAAATTTTCTTTATCCACATATAAAATATGGGAAAAGCTTAAAATCAATCGGTGTAACACCTATTTTCACACCAGCCAATAGGATTGCACATATATGAAATGTATTTTTCTTCCGATGGATCTTACCTCTTACCTCATGTAATCAATTCTATCACTCTCTTCTCGATTCTCCCTTCCTGTCCCCTCCCCTCCTGATTATCCTCTCCCACAGAGCGATTATCTGCTAGTTGCATGCATACATAGAGGCAATAATATGGTTCTTGATCAATGGAGAACCCGAAAGTTGGTGGCCCAAATATGGTTCTTGAGCGATTCAATTGGATGTGCTATAGTTTGTAAAACCTTTGCAGTCTATGACGATTTTATTAATCTTTGTTTGATTGCTGAGCAAATGAAGTACTGCAAGATGTTAAGATTTGGGATCTTCATATTTGGGCAGAAAGTGAAATTCTTTACTTCTAAAATTTCATGTTATTTTGATCATACGAACTTGGTTTTATTGGTATGCATGTGCATGTTTTTTCTTATAATTTTATGGAAGATTATCATCTATAGAAGTATTAAGAAAGATCCTGAGGATTTTGAAAGAGGGGTGGGATGTTCAGTGGCATCAGGAAAATGGATATGAATTTTGAAATGGTTAGTGCTAAATTTTCCTTTTGCTAGAGGAATTTTCATAGTTATTTGTGAAGTATGGTGGGGGAAGGAGGAGAAATACTAGTGAAAGGCTTGAGAATGTATCATGGGGTGAGAAGGAAAGCCATTACGAATCTCCAAATAATAATATATAATATTAAAAAATAATGTTCTAATAACATTTTATTCAACTTTTAACTTTCATTTAAAACTATCTCATCTCATATCAGTATCTTAATCACGCTTAAATGTTTAGAAGAAGAAGAAGAAAAAGAAAAAAAAAAAAAAAAGCCTACAATCCTTTGTAGGACCCCCTTGTCCAAATGGCCGCAAAAGAGGCGTATATAAAGCCCGCTTTGCTCCACTACTTCACTCACCTCTTTCTTGTGGCTTCTAGCATCGCTTTTAACAATTAACAAAACCGATTCAGCTCTCGCAGCCTTTTGAAACGTTTTTCTACTAATCGCCATGGCTAGGCCCCAAAAACGATATCGAGGTGTCCGCCAGAGGCATTGGGGTTCTTGGGTCTCGGAAATTCGCCACCCTCTACTGTAATTCCCTTTCCTAAGCATCTCTCATGCACATTTCTATCTTTTTCATAGACCTCAAAATTATAAACGTTTCTATGCTTTCAGCTTTCCTCTGTACTAAAATAAACGTCCCGATTTTTCTGAAATTATTATTATTATTATTATTTTGGGTGTCGTTTGTACGAGATACATTTTCAACCATTCCCACTGATGAATCTTGTGGAGTTAGACTCTGTCAGTGTTTTTCTTTTCTTTTTTCACTGAAGAAACGTTCTGATGTATGTAATTGTAATGCACAGGAAGACAAGAATATGGCTGGGCACATTTGAAACTGCAGAGGATGCAGCTCGAGCATATGATGAAGCAGCAAGGCTCATGTGCGGGCCAAAAGCACGAACCAATTTCTCTTACAATCCCAATGAGTCTCAATCCAATTCCTCCAAGCTTCTATCAGAAACTTTGACAGCCAAGCTAAACAAATGTCACCTGGCATCCCTCCAAATGGCCAAAAATTCTGCAGAAAACGAGCCCCAAGCTCCACATGAGCACACCCATTTCTCCCCCAGTAATGGCATTGCAGGAAAAAGTGGCGAGAAGGGCCAAGTGGAGAGTTCTGATCATCATCAGCAGTTTAAAACTCTTGAAGATGACCATATAGAGCAAATGATTGAGGAGTTGCTGTATTATGGATCCATTGAGCTCCGCAACATTGTTGTTCCACCGTAGGATATAAAATGTAGCATCATCTTCTAATTGCCATGGCAATTTTTTGTTTTTTAGATACGAGATCATAACTATGTAATAATGCTATATGATTTTCTCTAACAAGTATTTGATCGAGCACGCCAACCAAGCAGCAATGAAATCTAAGATGCACATGTATCTCAAGAAACATGAATTTGTTAGAATGTCATATTAAGCAGCTAGCCGACATATAAAGCATTGTATCATTAAATTAAGACACATTTCCATCTTTTCTTTTGCTTTTGTTTTTTTTTTTCCTTTCTTTCTGTCAGCAAGCGAAATGAAATTGGCCAAACTTTGAAGGTACGGACATGGGGGAATCAGAAGGTGCAATACTTAGGACCCAGATGTATAGTGACCTTTTTTTTTTTGGGTGTGTGAAATAAGATATACAGGAACTTGGATATGGATCTTTTTGTCGAAATGAAATCATGACAACTGCTGCTTTTTACCAACTGTTAATCCTCACAAATAACTGAGCACTACTACTCCTGCCGATTCGTGTAAGTAGTACTACTCGCTATATATGGAAGTTAGAAAAAAAACACAGGACCTCCAATTTTGGAGTATACCGAGATAAAGGTGAAAGAGTGGGAGAAGAAAAGAGATCGGAAATGATTATGTCGGTGTTTTTCTACAGTAAATCTTGTTCAAAACTGTTAACGTGCATGCATCCAGCCCCCCGGTGATGTCGCTGTTTTCAGGCAAGGATCACATTGAGGTAGATTGATACGGAAGAAACATCAGGGACAAATTAAGCCTACAGCTTGAGCAATTATAGCACCCATTTTGTCAATGTCTCGAACTCACTGAATGGTTCAACAGTCCTCTGTATTTATTTATAACCCCATTATTAATTTTGTAGTAGAGGCCTTTTGGCTCTTATATGAATGCAATATTGGTGCTTTTGTTTGAATGGAATTTCAGGGACAAAAGGGTCCTGCTTGATATCTTGATGCATCAATTGAATGGGAGCACACGAATTCTTGCTTTAGCTGGATAATTGGGTTGTTGATGCCACTCCCTTTCAGTTTGTCATTCCTTCATTAGATCAGCATGCAGAACTTGATAGTCTTAAGTAGAAGATAGATAGATACGCGACATGAACCCGACATTAATATTTATTGTTACTCAAATAACAATAGAAATAAAAGGCACCTTATACTTTGGACTAAGAATCCAATTTAGGAGCTAGTCAAATATTGCATTCAGATGCTGCCAACTATATATGTGGTTAACGTTTGCACAGAATGGAGCTCATGATTGATCGATGGTCCATTTTCTTCTCTAAATAGACATTTCTTATTGTTTTCCCACTTACTTTTTCCGGGCTGATCTTAGACTAGACAGCTTTGTTATCCTTCCAGCTTAGATCCGTTGATTTCTTGATCAACAGCATCAGAACTTTTGACCCACACACACTCTTTTTAATCCCTTTTTTTAACAACCTAATCTCTAAGAAGGAGAAAAGCAGATGAAGTCTAATTAATGAGTTTCAAATCCACCCTAAAGTCAGTGTTCTTAGCTCACTAAGGTAGTTAAGATTCTTACAAAATTATATATCATCCAACTCCATATATAACAAGGTCCGCGAGTCTAAAGATGATCTTCAGTGTGCTTAGTCCAAACTCAAAAGAACCGCTAGCTATTAATTAATTCATAGGTATATAACGACGGTTAATTTCCTGATCTGCCACGCCATAAATGAGGGTAATTAATAAAATTAGACTACGTGCTCTTCTTAAAAAAAACAAATTCATAGGTAAATTTCAAGAACTAAAAAATAGATATATATATACATATATATATATATATCTCATTTAATAATCCCAAATTTAGAAAAAGACATGTTCTGATCAGTAGATAATCAGCAACTTATCTTATTGTCTTCTTGTCCCCCTCTTTTTTGAACACAAAGTAGAGCCAAATATGACTAAAATCCTGTTTAATATATTTATATAAAATATAAAAATGTATGTAATTTGATGGATATCACACCATTAATTAGCCAGAGCAATTGTTTTACCATTTATTTATAACCGAAGTTTTCACTCCGATTAGAAACTTCAAAACACTCGATCGGCCTATATATATAAGATCGAGTCCATGAAAAGTAATTTGAAAAAGATTTTGCCACACACGTCGGAATTGTTGCTGCATTAATCCCAAGAAATCTTCTAATATTTTGGGAGTATAATTCTTTCATAAGTAAAGCATTTTGCTTTTTGGAGGCTACACTACCATTCATATGATATGGAAATGCACTTTAATTCGTTCACTTTTGTTGAAGTACTGTGCATGAAGGCTGATCAGCTGCTTTAGTCATGATCTTTTGTATGATAATTTCTCCCATGCTTACATTAAAGCCCTAGTGGGACTCAACACTTTGGACCCACATGTTTATCGTGTGTTGGAACTTTTATCTTGTCAAAGTACTGATCACACAAAATATGGAACTGTCGCATCGATCAACGTCGTGAATTAGGTTTTTTATTTATTACAAAGATCCATATATTCTCTCAAACATTGGAACTGCTGAGTATATATCATTATCAATCAAGATCTAATTGGGGGGGAAAAGATCAGAGAAAAAACAGCATATACGTACCATTAAATTCTGATGGTCTCTATCTAACACATAAACATGATGGTGTTGATAAAAGATGTCAAGTACTAGATGCATGCAATATTAATTAATGACTTATTGCTCTCTCTTTTTCACTGTGCATATAGCTTTAATTTGTGCATGCATGCCAAATATTTGTATATATGCGAGGAAAAGATTAATGATGACTCATGAGAGACCAAAAGTTCTGCATGCCTCTTTTTTTTATTTATTTTTCTTGTACCCCTTAAATTGTAATACTTGAAAAGACGGTGGGGGTAAATTAATTCCTCTATTCTAAAACCATGCCTCATGATTATTTATCTGAATGGGAATTGATTGATACTGTCCCTCATGACCGTTCAAGATTAAAATTCTCATGCATGCATGACATGTATATATTAATTGCTGTTAAACATAATTCAAATGTGCGTCGATGAGATGGGAAAAAGTTATTGCTGTTGAACGAGGTATCGATTTAGCCTTAAATGGTCATAATACAAGGAATCTTATATATGTCCAAATCATGGAGATCGGGGGCCGCCATATATATGACACTTAGCAAGATGTTGGCCTTTAATGACAATTAATAAACATTATTCCAATCTAATATATACAAATCATTGGAATGCATGCTAGTCAAGAATTCTAGTTTTGAAATACGCGTGATATGCTTGTGGGGGCGCCTGCGGCGAGCATTTCTGTCCGTAGAATGAGCTTTTAGAAAAGATCACTTGAAACTCTCTCTCTCTCTCTCTCACATACTTATAGAGAGTCATTTACATGTACGTACGCGCGCGCACATGCACATGAAACATGTACGCGCAAGACATGGGTTTGTAACCTAAATATGTTTTCCTTTTTCTTCTTCTCCTTTCCCATCCCTTCATGTAGGCGCTATTCATGCTATACCTTCTAGTACTTACCTCATGATCTTGTATATAATGAAAACAAAAGGGGGTTCCTGTTCTTTTGGCTACATCCTTTTCCCTCCTTGATCATATGTGCTCTTGTTCTATTCCCCTCCTCCATTAATCCTTCACGTGGACATCCACCATCACCATGTGACTGCTAGCATGCACGCACAATTCAGCAAGACAGCAATGGCGCCCCCTCGTGAGAATAAAGATTATTAGAAGATGAGACAAACATCATCTCTTGATATCTTTCTATGTCTTTGTGGCATAAACAGTAAGAAGTTCTATTTTCAAGTCGAAGTAGAGATCAACACACCTACATTGCTAACAAATCAAATTGCGAAAAAAAAAAAATTATAGTTTTAAACTCCTCTTACAAATCAACGAATATTGCTCTAGCTTAATTTATTATGTCGAGCATAAATTACATTAATGCATCTTGTTTGTCTTTTAAGTTCTCCAATTGCAATCTCTCTCTCTCTCTTCTTGGGTAGTTGGGTCGAAGAACACGACCGCCCAAGAAAGGAAAGGGTGTAGTTGACTTGGATCTTGGAAGAACGATTGAATTCAGTGAAGAGGGAGTAGATATAAGCCCATCATCTCAACGTTTTAAGCACAAACTTGAAAAGATCCTAATGGGCTCGATCGGCCTAGGTTTTGTTCGGCAGAAAATGAAATTAGGAAAGTGATAAACTTTTTTACTTTAAAAAATCAATAGAGCAAGATAACTTGTTGGCCGGATTGGTTGATATCCAATTACTATTCAATAGTTCTAGGTACAACCGAGTTTTACACCCGCCGCGGAACCGGCTGACGTGGCAGTCTGCCATGTCAGCGTGCAATGAATTAAAAAAAAAAAAGGCGGAAGGAAGGCTGGAGGGAAAACCAAAATAGAAAGAAAACAGAGAGGGAGAGAACGAAAACGAAACCGAAAGCTGCGTTGGGCCGTCGTGCGTTGTTCGAAACCAGAGAAAGGAAGAAAGTGAAAACCAGTCCCGTCGTCCGTTGGGCCGTCGTGCGTTGGATGCATCTTGCGAAACCAGAGAGGGAAATCGGCACCAAAAAGCTGCGTAATGTAGATTGCAGTAGATCAAAACCAAAACCAGAGAGGGAAAGCAGAGAGTTCTTGCGAACAAGAGAGGTCGTGCGAAACCTATATTCGTGGAGAGGGAACCTGTCTTCGTTCGAAACCAGAGAGGGAATCTTGGTGCGAAACCAGAGAGTTGGGCCGTCGTGCGTCGGATCCTTCTTCGCTGTCGTGCGTCGTTGGTTTCCATTGTTCATCCCGCGTGACATCCTTTGATTCAAGTTAGAGCTGCCCAATACGGGTTAGATTTAATTTTGAGATTTCGTACAGCTGCTGTATAGCGAACGCAGAGAGGGAAACCAAGTACATTCGATTGAGACCCAGTCCTTCGAACATTCTTGGTGAATTTCATAAACAAAAATTTATTCAGTTCATTGATATTTATCGTGTTTAAAATACCAGTTCAATGATAGCTTTTGTATTGAACAGGTTGTTGGGTACTTCGACAGAAGCACTGCAGAGTTCGTGGGCAGATCTAGTGAGAAGTCATCATCTCAGTAAAAATCATTTGAAGCACTAGGTAGTTATGATATTGTTACTTTTATAGCATTAATGGTTAATGGAGATAGCAGATTTCTGTAGTGGTTTTAGAAAATATAAAATGCATTAAAATGGACCCAGAACACACCATCAAAATAGCAGATTTCTGTAGTGGTTTTAGAAAATATAAAATGCATTAAAATGGACCCAGAACACACCATCAAAATAGCAGATTTCTGTAGTGGTTTTAGAAAATATAAAATGCATTAAAATGGACCCAGAACACACCATCAAAAGAAGCTTGAAAAAATTGAAATCATTTGCTAAACAAAAATTGTGTAGTGGTTTTGGAAAATTTAACCATGCATGAATCTTGTAACAAAAATTCTGTCATCTCTATTTGGTGTTATGTACCTAGAACTATTGATCTTGTAATTTTTTACCCCAGATGCAAGCCAAACTCATAAAGTTTGCAAAACATCATGAATTAATGGTTTTTCCTTTTGCATTGATACTTGCAAAGAAATGAACTTCTTGAGTTTTCCTGGCTGTGTTTATGTTCTTTATAAGCTTCACAAACTCATGTGCATTAATTAGTGTTCTGGTGAATTAAAGGAAACAAATGTCATTAGTTGAACTGTACGGGTTAGATTTCTTAATTTGTTGTTTGGGGTCAACTTTATTTGTTCGTTTACAAGTTTGCACTTATATATTGATCTAAAAATACTTGATGGTTACACATTGATCTTAAAATACTAACTTCTTTATATATTGTTCTAAAATGCATTTGTTATATAAATAATATTTATATTTATATTTATATTTATATTTATAATGCATTTGTCTCCCTCTCAGCATGGGAAATGGGAAAGAACAACCATCTACGCTAACACCATCTAGCTCAAATCCCGGATCCGCGGTATGTTATATCATTGAATATTTCAATAACACTTGAATTTGTTGAGTTGATATTGAAATCTTAGAATCCATCAATAACTTTATCTAATGACATGTTAGGACATACCATCAACTTATCGAAACATCCCGAATTACATATCTGGTTACTATGGACCAGTGCCTACGTGGTCAACGGATTTTCTGCCTTATCCAGTTGGCAACCAATATCCAATCAACATACAGGTGGTAATATTTATCATGTATAATTTTTAAAAATGTTGGCTTCTTTTCAGGAGTTTAATTGCAAGTTTTTGGATTTTTTTGTAGAATGTTGGTTATCCACGTCATCATGACATGGAACCTTTGAGCCCTCCCATCAATATAAGCTCCGCTACCAGCAAACTAGTTGGTTTAGATGATAATAGACCTGATGATTGTCAAACTGATGCGCCATGTACATCTAGAGTTGAAGAAAGTAATGAGCAAGTTCCAATTCAACGAGAAACCGAGGATGGCAATGCCGGGTCATCGCAGAATGTGCAGTTGGATGGTGATGATATGATTGAGGAGCCAAAGTCGGGGATGGAGTTTAATTCCCTGGAAGATTTAATCAGTTATTATAAAGATTATGGTAAGAAATGCGGATTTGGGGTGATGACAAAAAGGACTGAGAAGGGAGATGATGAAACTATACGATATGTCACCCTTGCTTGTGCCCGTGGTGGGAAGGCTCGGAATAGGACTTTGAATGTCGCCAATCCACGCCCGACAGGAAAGACGGAGTGTAAGGCAAAGATCAATGCCTTAAAAACTGAGGGAAAGTTTCGATTGACTACAGTTCATAACATCCATAACCACGGCCTCAGTCCAAAAAAATCTCGGTTCTTTCGATGCAATAGAAAAGTGAGTGATGCCGTAAAAAGGGTCTTAGACACGAATGATTTGGCTGGCATCAGAATGAACAAGAGTTTTGGATCTCTTGTTGTTGGTGCGGGTGGGTTTGAGAACCTCCCGTTTTTAGAAAAAGATTGTCGTAATTATATAGACAAGGCAAGACATCTAAGACTTGGCGCAGGTGGTGCAGGAGCGCTCCAAGAGTATTTCAGACGTATGCAATACAAAAATCCTGGATTTTTTTCATTGATGGATTTGGATGATGAGGGGAGGTTAAAAAATGTCTTCTGGTCAGACCCCCGTAGTAGAGCAGCGTATAAATATTTCGGGGATGTGGTCACATTCGATACCACATACCTGACGAATAGATATGGGATGCCCTTTGCACCATTTGTTGGTGTAAACCACCATGGGCAATCAATTCTGTTGGGAGCAGGCTTGATTTCTAGTGAGGATACCGAGACGTTTGTGTGGTTATTCCAAACCTGGCTGCAGTGCATGGATGGTATAGCTCCGAAAGCTATAATCACTGATCAGGACAGAGCCATGAAAAATGCAATCAGTATTGTTTTTCCAAGAAGCTGCCATAGATTTTGTCTATGGCATATATTGAAGAAAGTTCCAGAAAAGCTTGGCTCATATGGATCATACAAAAGTGGAATGAAAAATGACCTAATGAAATGTGTGTACGACACCCAGAACGTTGAGGAGTTTGAGAAATGTTGGGATCATTTAATTACCACTTACAACTTGCATGATAATGTGTGGCTGCAAAGTTTATACACTGAGCGTGCGCATTGGGTTCCGGCATTCTTGAAAGAGGTTTTTTGGGCTGGAATGAGTACGACGCAGCGGAGTGAGAGCATGAATGCATTCTTTGATGGTTATGTTCATGCTAAAACAAACTTGAAAGAGTTTGTCGACCAATTTGAGAATGCTTTGAAAAAAAAAATTGAGAATGAAAATGCCGCGGACTTCCACACATTTAACGTCACAATTCCCTGCATATCCAGATCTATGATTGAGAAAAGGTTTCAAGATTTGTACACGAATGCCAAATTCAAGGAAGTTCAGCAGCAAGTTACTGGCATCATCGATATGGATCCAAAGTTACTTAAGAGGGATGGTGCAGTACATACCTATTCGCTAGAGGATGAAGTTCGTTTCGAAGAGTTCACTAAACTGGTGACGCATTATGTGGACTTCACTGAGGAAGATGCATCTGCAAAGTGTTCTTGCGGTTTGTTTGACATGAGGGGCATATTGTGTCGACACATTTTGGCCGTATTCAAATGTAACGGGATTAAATCTTTGCCAGATAGGTATATTTTGGATCGATGGAGAAAGGACATAAAAATGAGATACACCTTGATGCACAGTAGCTATGACGAAGTAGAGCAGCGCGCAGATTGTAATAGATATTCAAATCTGCTAAATATCTGTTATCAGATGATCACTCATGCAGCGGGTTCGAAATCTAATACTGAGGATGCAACTACTAAGTTATATGCGATGATTGACTTGTATAGTGCCAATCAAGAACTCCCATCAATGACCCAAACGGGTTCCAATGTCGGTTGTACGACAAAGGACACAACCACAATTGGTAGTTCTAAGCAAGTACTCAGTCCACGTATTGTGCGCGGGAAAGGCAGACCCCCATCTCTGAGGAGAGCATCCAGGATGGAGAATAACATTCGGAAAGCTAAAGCAAAGACAAAACGTAAAGAGGTGCATATTTTTAATACCGGGTTTATTAATATTTTTATAAATGCAACTATTCTTGCATGTAACTTGTTATTTCATACTTGATTAATAGCGCGATGGAGGAGATACACCAGTTGCAAGACAAACATGCAGGAATTTATTCCTTACTCCAGAGATCGATATGTCAACTATTGGTGGCGTCCAGGCTGTTCCAGAAAGCGCAACCATTGACATCAATGGAACCCCACAAGAAACAATGTTTCAAAGTCAAGAAAGTGTAAGTGCTGTTTACAGCTAATTGGGTTTTCCTGTTTACAGCTAAAGATCGACACAAGAAACATGAGTAATTGGGTTTTTCTGTTTACAGCTACAATTTGGGTTGGATGGATCACAACCAGTGCAGTTTGGGTTGGATGCGTCATAAAGTTAAGCCGATGTGCACTTTGTCAGGTATCTTTCGTGTACTATTTATGTTTATGAGTTCACCAACATACTTTAGTAGAGATCTGAATTGTTCTTCTAGATCTAGAACTTGACATGGACCTCAAGTATTGAATACTGATTGGTTATTAGGAAAAAGTAAAACTGGTTGGTTGAGTTGCATGGTTGCAAAATGAGTGAATTTTAATAACACGTATCAAAATGGTTATTAGGAATAATGACATGCACATTGAAAAATGATGCAATTTTTCTGGTTTATTTTGTGTGAACTTAACTACTTGATGACTTCTTCATGGTTACTAAGCTGGGTACAAATCTCTTGTAGTTTGGGTGAGTTTGGGGAAGTTTAGTTATTTTGAATCTCTTAGCTTCATTTTTATTAGAAACTATGAAACTCAGTTTCTGGTTTATGGCCTGATGGGGTTTTGATTAAAATATGCAAACATCCTTTGACCAACAGATAACGAATTTGATTAAAAGTTTAGGAATCCATTAAAAGTATTTGGATAACTGTACAGTTTGATTAAGATTTTTTGTATCAACCGCCCAATGCAAATTTAATATTTTTAAAGTGTGTTTAGCAAAGTTGAGGTTAAGTTAAGCTATTCTGCAACCAAATTAATGCACAATTTGCATCATTATTTATAATGATTATTTCCCTCCCAACACGCATTGATCCACTGTCAGTTTACTAGTAGGTCGAAGGCTGCATATTGCACATTTTAAGATTGTCTTCTTCTAGAATTTGTAGTTTGTGTAGTGTAGATCCTATAGAATAGGAGCAATGTATTCTTTTTGAGTTGTCATAGTGATGGTTTTTGTACTCATGACCTTATATGATAGCTTAAGTTATTGTGCATTTTTTATTTTTAATTTTTTTATCTATTGTTGTGGTGATAATTCTAGAAGGTACCAGTTCAAATGAGGCAGTGAAGATTTTGACGATGCAGTTCGATTCAAGGACATCCCAGATTCTTGACATGGTGTTCCTACCATGTCCTATCCTCTTGTGATAACTGGCATCATTTTTATTTCTGATCTCTTCTTGGTAATGTGGTAAATTTTTGGGAGAACTTATCCAAACATTTTGATTCTCATTTGTAATGAAAATGAATTAGTGTAATGCTTTGAGAAGATGTAATTTCAGTATCTATGTGATGCATGTATACTGTAGCAGTGTTGATGTCCGAATGGAATTTGTTATCTGTGTATGAAAAGCATGAATCTACTATATAAGTTTGCTTGTCTTGTAAACACTGTTTCTCCTGGCTGAGAAGGACCCCAATGGTATTGACTATTCAAGTGGCTAGAAAAGTGGTAAACAAGAAGTTGATTAGAATAGCTGAAGCCGATGCTGCTTCTGCAACTGGTGGTATGGTGAAAATCTTTTCTGTATCCCATTTTAATAACACGTATCAAAACAAAGAAGTTTTTTAGTGAGATGTTAACCACCAGATTGTTTGCATCTGTGTTTGTTTTTTCTCCAAGGACCCAAGCACAAATATATATATATATATATATATATATAAAAATGATTCACTGGGCTAACTTCTTGGCTTGTATCAAGTTTTCTAAGTACATAAAGGTGAAAGAGACAAAAATAATCTACTCACAAAAATAGTCTCTCCATGCTGTTTGGTGAGGAAGTTCTGATCAGAATGTTAAATGCCAAAGTAATGACAATGGGACCCACAAATGTTGCACCCAACTAATTCAATTCATGAAAGAGACAATTGAATGTCGCGCGTACATCAAGTTATGCAATTTAAGTATCTGTGTGATGCATGTATAATGTTTGGAGTTGACATCTCAAACATTGGCCTCTTATCACTTGAGACAAACATACACGTTTCTGGTAACAACAATAATGACATAAAAACAGCACTGCAAAAACCCCATCAAATTACATAAGGAACAGATTTCTAGCTTCCAAAACATAAATACAAGGAGATACATTATCCACATGGAGAAGCAGATCTACATTCAATGATTTAAACAAACTAAGGAACAGATTTCAAGTCAGATTAAGATTACAAGTTAGTCATCAACTTTGGGCAGAAACTAATAACCTAAAATATTTACATCAAGTACGGAGTCCAATACAACAGCCAAATACAAATGCAAACGCCCAATAGACCCGGAGTAATGTGCGTGATCGCTTGATTTCAGCTTCACGTACAACAAGCACCGACTCCTTCTTCCGAACCTCCTCATTAATATTGGATAGCAGCATCTCTCTCTTCTCGATGTCATCCGATCTCTTACGGAGCTCAATCTCCCTCTTTTCGACATATTCGACTCTCTTCTCGAGTTCTCTCTCCTTCCTTAACACTTCATTTGTTCTTTCTCGAAGTTGGAACTCATTCACTTGATTACTATCTCCCCACTTGAAAAACTTACAATATGGTAATCCCTAATCATTTGATACAAATATAAATTAAAGTTGCATGTTAGATCTACAACATATTAATCATTAAGATTTAAAAATGAATTATGTAAGGCAAAGATGTAGTCACCTCTGTGTTGTAGTTTGGACACCCCAAGAAGGGTCGTCCTGGATTTTTTTTAGTATTTGAGAATTTCAGTGTGGCTTCCACATCACAGAAGCAGAATGGTATGCCCAAAGTGTGTTTAGCAAAGGATGAGCCAAAAGTTGTTGATGACGACGACGATGACGACATTCTAAGATGAACCAAAATATTCTTGTGGTGAAATTGTAAACAGAGAGAATATACAAATCAGCTTTGATTTTCTAAAAATTTTAGTCTCATGAAAGCTGTTTTGTATATTCATGTCAGAAATGTAATAGGGTGGAAAAGGGAGGCCTATGAAAAGGGTTTGGAGGGAGGCCTATGAAATGACCAATAAATGAGTTAAAAGGGTTAAGTTCAAAGACCAATAAATAATAGTAAGACAAACAAATGACCTGCACATTTCTCTTAAGTACCCAAAACAGGATGCAAATTAACCAAAATGAGTTAAAAGGGATAAGTTCAAACACCAATAAATAATAGTAAGACAAACAATGATCTGCACATGTCTATTAAGTACCCAAAACAGGATGCAAATTAACCAATATGATAAGTTCAAACACCAATAAATAATAGTAAGACAAACAATGATCTGCACATGTCTATTAAGTACCCAAAACAGGATGCAAATTAACCAATATGATAAGTTCAAACACCAATAAATAATAGTAAGACAAACAATGATCTGCACATGTCTATTAACTACCCAAAACAGGATGCAAATTAACCAATATGATAAGTTCAAACACCAATAAATAATGCCAAGACAAACAAATGACCTGCACAATAGCATTAAGTACCCAAAACATGATGCAAATTAACCAATATGTTTGCCAATTAAAACAGCACTGGGTCATATATGGAACACTAGAAAAGCTTAAACAAGTAGGTAAGTTTTAACTTGGCAGTAGACTCCTTATCAAAATATTGCTACAATCTCTAAATTTATTTTTTTGTGTAAAAAATAATCTACACAAGCCAACCAACTTTTTTTTTGAAGATACGTACACAAGCTAACCAACTTAATCAGCAAAGGCAGAAATAATTACATATTCACAAATAATTCACAAACAATTCACAAACAATTCACAAACAATTCACAAACCATCAAGGTTCCATGTAGGTCATAAATCATAAAGCAGTTCACCAATGTCGAGACATTCAACAGAACTTAGCTCATACCTATCAACAGAGAAACAAGCAAATGAATAATTATCTGCACCAACTATGATTCCACCGACTTATCAAAAAAAATAAAAAAACAATTCCAATTCTACCGGGACATATAACTGAGCTGTTCAAACACTATGATTCCACCGAACATATATCTGACCTGTTCAAAGAATTGAAACAAAAATTAAGGTTAGGTTAGCTAATGGTTGTTTCAAGAAAATATGTGCGCCAAAAAGGAGAAAAACATAGGACAACCGACATGGAACCTTACCGGGACAACCTATCTTCGTGCGTTAGGGTACGGAGTGTGTTTGAAGTTTTGAACTTAGGAAGGTTACGGGTTAGGGTTAGGGTTAGGGTTAGGGTTAGGGTTAGGATACGGGTTAGGGTTAGGGTTCGGGACTCTGGGAAGGGGATTTCGGGAAGGGAGGGGATTTAGGGTTAGGGTTCGGGACTCTGGGAAGGGGATTTCGGGAAGGGAGGGGATTTAGGGTTTCGGGACTCTGGGAAGGGGATTTCGGGCCTCTCGAAAATTGAAGACGAAGGGAGAAGACGAAGGGAGAAGAATAATGGAGGGAAGACGAAGGGGTACCACGAAGATAGAGCGACAGAGAGAGAGAAAAACCAGAGACGAAACCAGAGAAGCGAAGGGAGAAGAATAATGGAGGAAAGACGAAGGGATACCACGAAGATAGAGAGAGAGAGAGAAAAAAATCAGAGACGAAACCAGAGAAGTCGGAGGGAGAAGAGGGAGAGGGAGATAGCAGAGTGAAGAGGGAGAAGTGAAGAGGGAGAGGGAAAAGTCGAAGAGAGAGGACGGAGAGGGAAAGGGGGCTGTATTTGCTCGTTATTGAAACGGTTGGATACGACGCCGTTTTCGATTTGTTGCCACGTCGGATGGCGATGCCGCAATGGGGACGCAGCCGGTTGTACACAGAATTTTTGATTACTATTTTCACAAGAGTTTAGTCCTGACTACAGTTTGTGTTTCGACTAACTACGACCCATTATCAAATGTGTAATAATTTATATAAGTTCTATTAATTATACAAATCTTGTAAGTCTGTTATATATATATATAAAAAAAAAAAAGATCTTATTATGAAAATAATAATAATAATAATTTTTTTTATGGGATTCACTACTTTTTTACAAATATACCTAAAACTTATACCTAGCATTAAAATTAAATATACACTCTTATTTAATTATATTTTGCTTGTTTTCGGCCATATTTGTAAGTTTATTTATTTTTTAAATATATTTTGCATTTCAAATTATCATCACTTCACATATTCATACTCTCAAGTTGCGTACGTACTAACAATTTATATATTTTATTAAGATGTGGCCATCGAGATCCAAAGTGCAAAATTATTATATATAAATTGAACTTTAATTTCTGCTCTAAGAATTATCTTATATATATATATATAAATTCATATTGGGGGTATTAAATTATTAATGGATATTATTGACTATTAATGACGAGTATCGCGCATATTATGGACCGGAGAACAATTTTCGATGTGTACAACCTCGAGTAGAAGTTACAATATCACTAATGAAAATTTGCACTAATAATCAACAAACAAGTTATAATATTTGTTTGCCCAATCATTAGATCAAAATACTTAGTCCGGTTTAGTTAGTCAGTACAGATGAGATAACCATCTGTACCGTACAGTAGTTCATCCTATCTAAATATAATATATTTTATTTTTAAATTTTAAAAATATCCACTTAAATAAATAATAATAAATGGTAAACAATATGTGAATAGTGCAAAACTGATCTCAACAGTAAATAAACAGTACATAAACAATGCACCTTTGAGCTCTCTAATCAATAATAGAATTCATACATTTTTTAAATCTCCAAAAATAAAAAATGATCTCATCTCTTCATTCAAATACATTTTTTTTTTACAAATTAGTTAATCTCATATTAACTTCAAAATTTTATTACTATTCAAAATATTTCATTTTATTTAATCTAAACAACGTAACCAAATGAGCCTTAACCAAATGAAGTATCACCCTCATGACCCCCTCCATAAAAATTGTCGTTGTTCCTATATTTCCAAAAATATCATAATCATCATGATATATATTAATACTGCGCGCACTGTACGTAGTACTTTTCCATTATTTGCAAATTTTCATGTCACACGCTAGCTGAATAATGATGGTCAGATCAGAAATATTTCCGAAGCCTTTTTGCAGAATTGAAATATTTTGGAAATGATCTATATATGAATAATTGTGCCACTTAATTTGACCATCTTTATTTACATAATGTTAAAATTAAAATTAATGGTTGCTAATTATAATGATTCTTCCTTGATGCTTTCCAGACTTGGTTGCCAAGGATCAAGAGATGCAAGCCGTTTCTTGGGAAGCCCTCTTTTCCGGTGTCTCGGAAAATGCCTCCTCTTTCTGGTAATCACCTTGGCCTGATGATCTGGATCAGGACTATTAATGCTGCTGCTGCTGCTTCTTGGTGACCTTGTAATTTCCTGAGTCGAATCAATATCGCCGTCCTCTTGAATCTTGGCTCCCCTTAGCAAGCAGATAAAGCAATTACCATCAGAAAAGCAACCCCGCTTGGCTGTATTAGGTTTCATATTGCTAGCAGCAGCAGCAGCATGTGTTGGTTTTGGACGAGTAGAACCCTTACTGCCATTATCTTGCTGATCTCCTTTGCTAGATTGACTGCTTGGGGTTTGCGGACCTGAAGAGGGAGAATTTTTCAAAGCGTTCCGCTGCTGAAGCTTCCGTATGGTTGCAAGGGGAACGACGTAGAAATTCTTGCCGGGCATTAGAGTTGTCTCAGGTTCGACAATTGCCCATGGCTGCTGGAAAACATGCGGATGGGCGACGCAACATCTTGGGTTCCGATGCATGACCTCTGCTGCAAGGACGGGCCTATCATGGAGCTCAACATGGCCACCGGGATGAACAATTTTAACTAGCATGTTCTGCATGCTGCTAGTGCATAGCCAGCTGCTTGAAATGGCCATCGATTCTTTGTCATAGATAGAGAGTCGATCGAATAATTGGCGTTTGTAGCTGTGGGGGATCAGTTATAAGCAGTGCTTCTTTTCTTGGAATGATCGACAGAATATCATTAATAACGTGTAGCACTGCTGCTAATGATCAGGAATTTGGAGTTGTGGCCTTGTCCATGGCTTTTCTTTTGTTTGATGCATTGATGTTATCGATCGTCTCAACAAGGTGACCTGAAATTATTATATATGTAACTCAGTTAGCCAAACATCTAACATCAAATTTTTGTGTCGTGTTCCAGTTTCAAAGTGGCCGGGGAGCAACATTTTGTATTACCATTTATATGTATGCAAATGCATGACAGACTACTTGCACGCGGTACGTTTCGTGATTTAATATGCTTCTATGGCTACGATTCGGGAGTGGGTCCTAGAATCAACCAAATCCAAATTAAGATCAAATCAAGCTGAACTGGCCTAATTAGCTGATATCCTATATATATATATATATACACTGTTATATACGTTGATGGGGTTGTGACACGCAGAAGAAGGATGTAGGACCTAGGGCGGGCCACTGCATGCATGCATTTAAGGGCGCTCTACTTTGTCCAAACTGGCACGTAGAACAAGGTTAAACCATAAGTACCCATTCTAGCTTGCACAAAGCATGAGGACTGTCGCAGAAAAAAGCTGTGAGAGAGGAGGGATCAGAAAGCCAGGCTGCAGGGTAAAGTTCCCCATTCCACGTACCAATCCATATATTGGAAGGCGTAAACATTAGCTGGCCGAAGTTAATTAAGTCTTATCGTTTTAGTATTTACTACTGCATGCTTTTATTAACGTCAACTGTTCGTGCATTTAACGTGAACTATTTATAAATATAAAAATATTTTATTTATTTATTCTCTTTTCGTCTATTTTATCTCTCACAATAATTTCTCTCTTTTTATACTTTTTTTTCAACAAATTATTAAATAATGAAATCTAAAAAATATATTTATAAATTAATGTACGATATATTGTAAAAATTAATATATAAAATAAAAATATATATTTTAATACTATATTTTAAAGAAAAATATACATAAACCATTGGAGTGCTCTATTCAATCTTAGGGGAGTAAATCCAAACCAAAAAATCGGAACCGGTTTTGAACTGGTCCGGTCCGAAACCGGTTTTTAAAATGTAAAAATTGGCCAGTTTCGATCCAGTTTCGATTTCGAGATTTTTTAGACCAGATCGGATCGGACCGGTTGATTAAAAAAATAAAAAATAATATTTTTATATATAAGTTTTATACAAAATATTTTATATATATTAAATATTAATATATATAAGTTTTATATAGAATGTATAATTATAAATTTTTATGTGAAATTTTATATATAACATATATATTCATATATGAAATAATTTCTTATTATAATTTATAAATTATTACATAAAATGTTAATACTAAATCACTAAAAATTTATAACTAATACTAATATATAACTTATAACTATACCAATAGTCTAATATTAATACTATTATATAGTCTAATATATTAATAAAAGTATAAAACAGTTTTTTATAATTTTTTTTTTTTATAAATAAGTTTTTAATGACAAATTGTAAAATTTACATTTTAAAAAAATCGAAAAATCGGACTGGATCGGACCGGAAATCGGTAAAACCGAAAGTACCGGTTTAGAAGGGTAACAGGTGCGTAATCGGTTTTGAAAAATACAAAACCAATACATACTGATTCGGTCTTAAATTTTATCTAAAACCGAATCAGACCGGACCGATTACACCCCTATTCAATCTGTATATATATAAATAATCCGAGTTGTGAGTGCAGATGCTTATTTATATATATATATATATATATATATATATATATATATATATTGCATGACCAAGAGAGAGTAATTCCGTGCAGTCGAGATGAAAGCAAACCTAGTAATCCTAACTATAGTGGCTCTTCTTCTGCTAAACCACTCCATCGCAGAAGGCAGATCACATCCCAAACACATGCATCAAATTAGCAAAGAAGAAGAAGAAAAGAGAACCAGCAATAGAAGCAGAAGACGAAGCAGAAGCAGAAGAAGCAGCAGTAGTACTGGAAGAAGAACAAGATCAGGAAGCTGTGACCCTTTATATGAATACCTCTTTGGAACTTGTGGCCAATGGCCTTTTCCAACCTCTCCTTCCCCAGACAACCCCTTCCGGCCGACTCCCAGTCGTAATCCACCGCCACTTCCGCCATTTGTGTCTTCTCCTCCTCCCCCAATTCCCCAGCTCCCACCTCCGCCACCAATAGCGCAACCGCCTCCTTTGCTACCTTCCCCACAACCACCAATAACAATTCCACCACCACCAATTATAATTCCTTCTCCTTCACCTCCACCGCCTTCTCCGCCACCGCCACCACCGCCATCCCCTCCACCACCTTTGGTTCCTTCTCCGCCACCACCACTGCTCCTGCCCCCACCCATACCTATCATATTTCCCCCACCACTTGTTCCTTCCCCTCCACCCCCTGATTCAGATATACAACCACCAGCATTTCCATGGCTATCACCTCCAGATATAGTAACTGAAAATCCTCCCCTTCCAATACTTTCCCCACCACCATCACCAGCGTTACTTCTTCCACCTCCCTTTCCGGATTTGCCACCAGACGAATTCACACCAGCTCCACCACTTGCCCCGCTTTTTTCTTCACCGCCCGAGTTTCCACTTTTTCCAGTACCACAGGAGCCAATTTCGTTTTATCCACCTTTCACATCGGCCCCGACTGCACCAGACGCCGACGTGATTCAGCCACCAGCTTTTCCTATTCCACAGACGCCGGACACCTTATTACGGCCGCCTCCATTTCCTGAAGTTCCCGATATTCCGCAAGAACCACTCCCGTTTACGTCAACACCATCAGCACCAGATACGGTTTTTGATGAACCAGTGCAGCCATTGTCACCACCACTTCCTTTGTTGCCCCCTTTTTAGTTTCCAAGACCATCTGATTCGCCGTGATCGAAGAACTAAATTACGGTCTGTGTGTCATTGAGCTTAAGCCTACTTGATCACTGATGTTAGCATATGCCGAAAGCTATGTTTTGTGGGTTGTGTTTGTTATGTGAAGTGTTATTATGTCTGTTTTCGTCGTTGAGGATGACATCTATAGAATAGGATGAGGATAAATGTTCATTGAAATCATAGAAAAAAAAAAGAAAAAAGAAAAAGAAACTAATTTGTTCAATAGTGATATCATCTCCGCCGGCATATATAATGTTCAAACTAGTTCGCATGAAATGTAAGTGGTGGGTGAAAGAACCCGTTGGACTTAATATCAGTGTTGGGTGGTTTTGGATGTCTCTCGACCTCAAAATTAACACAAGCGGAGAGATTTTCCTTCGTACTTATAAACTGACCATCAACCTACTCAAAAAAAATGATAATAACCAAACAAAAGTGTTTAAAAAGTAAGAAATAAAAAATAAATTCAAAACCTAAAGAAAATAGGCAATTCACAAAAATCATAATAGCAAAAAAGTTTATCGAAAGTTTTCATTAAAACGTGTACACATAAAGTTTAAGCAAACATAAAAATTAAAATTATGATTTAAAATCTTCACAAAATAAATATTATTTTGTGAATGTGTCTTCTATATATGTTCTAAATGTGTTTCAAAATAAATATTATTTTGTAATAAATCTCCCTAAGAATTGAAATTTTCTCTATCAAAATATTATATGAAATTAAATTAAATTGGAAAAAATATACTAAAAAAAATTACATTTGCTTGAAATATTAAACAAACTTGTCCCCTCGCAACCCCTTGGCTTCATCACTGGCTAGATTGACTCGCAGTATCTTGATTAACTCGACATGCCCATTAATTACTTTGAAACTAAAAAACAGGTAACCACCTCTTTATAAGGAGAAGTCAATCTCTTGTTCAAGTAACAGAAATAGTATTATTTTTATTTTTTTCTGTTACATCACTTATTAAAAGAACCAATCCTGCTAATTGATCAAGGAATTGACAGATTGGTATAACTCCGAGTAAAACTATGAAATTCACAACCGTCACCACATATCAATTAGATATATAATATAAATAAAATAAAAGAAGGAAAAGTCTTCAAAAGTAGCCTTCTTGCTTTATGAAACGACCCAAGGAAAAGGCCAAGTCACATTTAGGCTTTTAATTTAAAAGAAATACTCAATGTAACAATTGGAACTTTTTAGAACCATTTTTTTTTTACAAGTAAGAAAGCCAATTTTATTAAAAGGAATGAAATAGGAGAAGCTCATGTATACATGATGTATACAAAAAAAAACACCTAAATATATTCTACCAAGTTAGAAAACGATAACAAAAAATCACGAGCTGAAGCTCCATTAATCACTAAAACAGAACCATTGCAATAAGGAGTATACATAAAAATTCTGAATTTCCTCCAAAGTGCAATCCTTATCATTAAAACACCGCTAGTTTCTTTCCAACCAAATGCACCACATTAGACATGAAGGAACTATCTTCCACACTGCAGCCACTTGAGAGCAATATAGCCCGTCCCAACACGCAAGAAGATCCACCACTCTCAAAGACATCACCCAAGCCAACCCAATTCTATTAAAAACTCCACCCCACAAAAAGCCTTTGCTACCTCACAATGTAAAAGTAAATGATCAATAGATTCCCCATACTTCTTGCACAGTAAACACCACTCCATAACAAATTCTTCTCAGACAATGTGAGATCTCATTTACCACCATTCCTATAATCAATCCAAGGAATTACAATCTCACCCACTCAAACTCCAGACAACCTCGTTAGGTCATTCGTATCTCGTGCCTACACTCTTCAGATTTAATACCTAATGCATCTCAATCTTGTAATTTTCGGCCCAACATTCTATAATATACCATGGCTTACCCAATAGCTTGTATTTACTTCATCATTTGCAGTGTATTTATATCAATCATTCTCTCAAGTCAAAGCCATTTATGGATATGCCAGAATTAAGGTGTCCCTTGCTGGAAGGAAGAGGGAACGAAAGGAAACGAGGTAACTAATAACAGAGGGAGGAGCACCACTATGTTTGACTTCCTCATTCTTCAGCAATTCTTTCATTTCTATTCCTTATGGGCTCACCATTACATAATGATAGAAGTGGGAAAGACATAGTCTACATTTTAGTGGAATTAGTTCTTCCATAGGTAAAATAGGTTTTATTAAAACGAATGAGGGTGTTAACCCAGTACACAGGAAGTAGTTATGCGTGTGCATCTGAAAATAAAGGTTAAACATGTATCATAAACCAGAAAATCAGAAAAAAGAAATCTTAGTTTAGAAAATTGAAATGAAACTAAAATAAAAACCCTTTTACCTTGCACACGTGCAGATCCACAGTCTGACTCAGACATTTGAAATTCATCCCTAACGTTTGTCAGCTCAGTTTTTAGTTTTTCTGCAGAAGACATATTATCCGGATGGAAATACTGCATTAAAAATATTTCAAACATATTAGAGCAAAAAATAGTATAGCATCACATCCCCTCAGATATTAGAAGATAGAGTGAATTCATGTGGAATAAAAGAAATCACAGGCATCAGTAAGTTCAAACCAGTCACTGTTATGAGGACATGAACTTTCCAAAGGATGGGCTCCCCCCAAAAAATAGACCATAAGTATGCATAATTGAAATGCAGTTCAATAAGATTGAGTTACTTCACATAAGATTTAAATCAAGGCAGTTATCAGTACATAAGGACTTTGCTGCCAGTGCTTTTAGGGAAACATATTTATTGTACAAAAGATAGGATGCACAAGAAAAATCTGCAAGGACCTACAGTGGAAAATACGTGTTTCACTTTGGCATTCTTTTCCTTTCCCTCCAGCATTCAAAGACATGGTTGTTAGTGAGACAAGAGAGGTATCATAAAAAAGTTTGGTGATGGTGTTAACCATCTCTCAATCCAGTTATCTATAATACCCGACAGGTTATAATCTTTTTTTATTCGCACCGGGTATCCAGGAACAGCGTCCCGACTAATCACGGGGGTGCACAGGCCCTTGGTAAGGAGTTTCCTGCAAGTGCACTTTAGATAATTCAAGGAAACATCCCTTAGTCTGATGGCCTTTAGAGATTGTTTACACTTTACACCCAAACATATTTGAACACCCCAAAACAGGTTATAATCTTGTAATATAAGAAAACAAAACAGTCACAAATACAAGAAGAGTTTGTATTTAGCTCTTTTGCAAGATTATACGAAGCAAAGAAACCACTTAATGGCAAACCCTTCCAACATATGCCACACCCGTGTATTCTAATATACTCCATTTAGTACTGCCATTGAACACATCATCTTCAAGCACAACAATATGGGTCTTGTGAACTCTCTCACTTTTTTAACAAGCATTCAAGACAGTGAAACACAGGCGAAACTACTTTCAAGCAAAATTACCAGTTAAAGAACTCCTCATCAAAACATCAGTAAGAATTAAGAGCTCGAACATTCCAAGAAAATATTTTTGGAATAAACAAGTTCTCATTTTTTATGGTCCATCCACAGCATCTAACCCGAGTGTATGCATGAGAGATTTCCATTTTTTCATGAAAATATATGATTGCTCAAGTCAATGTTGATCTCATCTGAACCAAAAAAAAAAAAAAAAGAACTTAGAAAAGCAGAGAGTAGGATACTTGCCTTTTCAACTAGAGGCTCCTTTGGAAGTTGCAGCATAAAGGTTAGAGTTCTGCCTAATTGACCCAAAACATCAAGTCTCTGGACTGAAAAAATAAGTCTGAATCAGTAAATTATATGAGATATACATATAAAAAACCTGGCAAATTTTAATCAACTACAAAATTTTTGAAGTGAGATTCCACAACTCAAAACAACCATTTTTCTTCCCTCTGATAAATAACTCAAAAAAAGCATTCTAACCAGCATTATTTGAAACCTAAATAAAATAAAATGAAAACATCAAGTTTCAATAAACACAATATTTTCCTTAGAACTAGGTAACAAGCCCAAATTGTCCAATGGAACAAAAATCTTCACCAGATCAAGCCATGTCCCAAATTGTCACCTAACTAAGGCTATGACTACTTTGGAAAAACAGAACAGCACGATAGTGTAAACTCAAAATATCTAAAGATCCGTTGTAGTTCTTTTATCAGTATATATCCGTTGTACTTTCTAGGAACTTACAGCAACCAGAGTTAATTTTTTGCAGCAACCAGGGCAACAGATTGTACATTGTTGTCATAAAGCCAAAAATGGATCGTAATGTATCATCTATCAATTAAATTCAACAAATATCACACGGAACCACATTGCTTACTCGACCTTTTCTTTGCCCTCTCATCATCTGACATCCTCAACCTCAACAAGCTCTCCCTCAAATCCTTAAACGAGACCCCGCCAATCCTCGACTCAGTCTCCTTTCCTTCTCCTCCATTCGGGGACTGCTTTGCAAGCTTAATGAAACACTGCGTTTCATTAGAGGGAAATTGAAACGCCACCCCGAGCTTCATCCCTATCCCTCCCCTTCTGAGTTTGTAAGTGGAATATGGTTCAGGGAGCAGGCAGGAACTGGAACGATTCTCGCACCCTTATCTTCTCTATTTTTTTTTTCATTTGCTGTTCTGCTTCCATTTGCCTCTAATTTGCTGTTCTGCTTCCTTTTCTTATCACCTGTAAGAAAAGCACCACAGATCAATTATTTTGATGCAAGATGATATCTGTTTGGTGTTTTGATTCAAGAAAAGAAAATAATTGATTTGATCAAGAGCTTTAAGACAATTATTTTGATGCATGTACAGCTCAGATTGACATCCAATGATGAATTTACTCCCTTACATTTAGAAGAAAGAGACCAATACTCATGGAAGACAGGGCTGTATCTGCGCACCTGGGTGTATGTGAATTTACATTGTCTCTTGCAATGAAAAATGTGTAGTGTAGGGAACAATGAAAAATGTTAGAGAGGTTGCTATGTAGGTAACAATGGGAATGAATTTAATTTCCAACCCTCTGTTATATTCATTGCATGTGTAGTGTAGAGAACAATGAAAAATGTTAGAGAGGCTGCTGTGTAGGGAACAATGAGAATGAATTTAATTTCCAACCCTCTGTTAAATCTCCTCATTGAGTGTGCTAAGAGAGGGGAAAAAAAAAATCAAAATCGGCGATGTTGGAGGAGCTTGGTGGAGGATGGAGTCGACGGGGACAGAGAGAGAGAGGGAAAAAAATTTTCAGAAGCCGAAACTCTTCTTCTGGGTTTGGTTTTGAATCGAGGGCAATTTACTTCACACGCGCGGACTGCAAAGGAGTCCCAGTTCTGGGACTAAAGAGTAGCACAATTTTTTTTTTTTTTCTTAAATTTATCATAAAGAATAGAAAAATGATATTTACAATCGTGATTATGTAGTACCGTACAGTTATTTTAAAAAAATAATTAAATATAAGATTCATATAAAAAGAAATTAATTTTTTAATAATAGATTACATTCTTTTTTAAAATAATTATAAAATATTTACGTATTCTAGGATTATATATAGTATTATTTCAAAAAATAAGGATAAATATACATTAGTTTTATTATGAGTTTTCAATAGATGATAAAATAATTATACGATTATAAGTTTCTTTATTGTTATATATTTAGTAAATACTGTTTGATACAATTCATATATTTTATTTTTATCCACTTTTTTATAATTAGGACAAAAGACAAATCTTGACTTTTTATACCATTTTAAAAACAGTTATCCATGTCTGTTAAGAGAGAAGTGTGAAGTCTTGCCATTGAGTCTTGACATTTGAAACAATTCTATTATAACTTAAGAAAATTAATCTTGCTCTTATAAACTAAATGAGGTAAATCAATAAAAGAGAGAGAATTGCGAGCTTAATCGCGAATATTGCAGCTACACAGAATGTTCGTGCACCGTACCGTACATAACTACAGCATCTACTCTACTTCCTCAACCCACAGAGCATGACACTGTCTCGGTCGAACTAACCACCGCATCATGATCAATCGCAATACGTATACATACATGCATACATACATGCATGCATATGCCCCCAACTCCACATCCCGAACGTTTCCACTCAATCCCTATCAAAGCGAAGAAGACGGAGGGCACAGCCGCACAGCACAGAGATATGGGAGGATCATCGCCACGTGTACTAATGGTGGACCCGGACACGATCAAGAAACGATAAAAAAGAGACCGAAGAAAAAAGAAAATAGAGGTTGAAAACCACACAACTACGACTACAACAACAAAGAAAAGGGTTTGTCCACAAAGCCAAACTCTCCTATAGAAAGCCTCCGTAGTCTTTTTCAAAGTTCAACCCCTGTTATTAACGCATACTTAGTATGTATGATACATACTGATACCCAGAAAACACAGAAGATTTTCCTCCACCATCGCCTGCTCGACATTCTTTTTCTTTCTTTAAGAGGAACCACGCAGTGACGGGAATATGAGCGACGACGAAGACGACTGGGTTAAGAATGCCATGACCGACGACTCGTTGGTGGCTGACTTGTTGCTACGGCTCAATCCTGCGCCGCGGCCGCCACGGCCGCCGCGGGTTCCAGACAGGCCACCTCTCAATATCGACTGGACGGTACGCCAGCGGCGTTCGAAATCGGTACCGACTCAAGACGAAGACGGCAATAACAAGACCGCGACGGAGAGGGCTAGTCCGACCACGCCACTCTCCTGGAGCGGCGCCACCTGCGCCAGTGGCGGCGAACCCGACGGCTTCGAGGAGTCCAGCCGGCCCGCCAAAACGACGAACGGTTCGAGATCTAAGGTTTGTTGCTCTAACTTTTTCTCTTCTCCATCTTCCGAGTCTTGACTTGGGGTGGGCCGGTGTCAGCGCGGTGCGACGAAGAATGACTAGATTTAAAGTCTGGCATGGTATAAAAGCTTTATGAAAAATTGAATTGACGGTAACATTCATTATCAAAGCCGGATGTTAACTCGGATTGATTTAGCACAATAGGGTATGGAATTTAGCATCATCAATTAGCACCTGTCAGATTTTCCTTTATATTCAGCTCTTTAGGAGCTTCCATAATTCCTTTTATATCCGGTGTTTTCGCCGGCCGGTCGTCGGACCGGTCACTTTTCAAATTCCCTTGACCAAACTGCCCTCCTTCTCACGAGTAAGGACTTTCTATTTCTATATTTGCACCTGGTGACTTTCATTCGACGCATTGGAGTCTGATTGACATTTGCCTTTCCGTCGAATTGACCAAAAAACCCCTTTCCTGCCACGGCCCCCAAATTCCATGTCGGAGTCAAGAGTCAAAACTCCATTGCCATTTTTTCAATAATAATAACTCTTTTATTATTATTTTATTATTCTTAGTGTATTTTATTTTATTAAATATTTTATTAATATCTTTAATTATTAAGAATATTTTTTAAAAAATATATAATTTTATTATTAGTCACTTTTTAAAAAATAAATAAAATAATTTTTTTTCGAAAATAATTATAAAAAAAATAGTAAAAGAGGAGAAGAAGATTGATAAATCTATCATTATTCTTTTCCCAACGTGACGAAATTCTCCTCGCGCAGCCAAAGAGTCAAAACACACCTCCCTCGTCAACTTGCATGGGTATTTTGGTAAATACGCGGCGGTGTGTTTATTGTTTGGTATTGAATTTGAAATCGGGGTGGCGTGTTATCGTGGCGAAATAGGTCCGTGGATAGTTTGGTGCAGCTCTAGTGTTTGGTATCGTTTGTATTTACAATTTATCTTAATTTATTTTATTATTATTTATTATTATTCAATAATTTTAACTCATAAATTTTATTATTATTTATAATTCATCTCATTATTATTTATAATTTATCTCAACTCATCTTCAAATCTAAATATCCCTTAGACTTTGCTTGTTGCGAGGGGCAATGATTCCCTGTGGTCTCCACAGTTTGATCAAACTAGAATCTTGATCAATGACCCTATCACATCCATCCTTTTATTCGCCGCGATACTCTTTTTATGGGACAAAACCTCTCAAGGTATTTATTTGTGTGGCAGCTGGGTCCAAAACGTTGGTTCTGATCGCTACAGTGAAAAGCAAGCGGGTTTTTCGGTTTGGCAGTTCTGGTGGAGTCCGCGAAGAATATAGTTCGAATAGTCGTTGCATAACTTCTGTGGGTAATAAAATAATATTTTCCATAATTATAAAAAAAAAATTCTTGTAATTATCATTTCTTTAATTAATATATGAGTAATATTACATACAGTCATAGAATATGCAAACGTCGTGCAGTCGCTTTAAAAAAGAGTGGGATCCACTCATAAAAAAATTAATTTATTTTTATGTGGATCTCATATTTATTTATTTTTTTCAAAGCGACTGTACGGCGCTTGTACACTCACAACTGCAAGTATCATTTCTCTTAATATATAGTGTGTATCGAATAATTTTACTTATCACACACCATATATTTTACTTTTTTTTTTCATTTTTCTTATAAAAAATATGTGGCGTCTCAAAAAAGAGAGTTTAGTTGCTGAGTGCTGCATAATTATATTGAAAAAAAATAAGATTTATTATTAAAAAATTAATTTTTTTTATATAAATTTCATATTTATTTTTTATTTTTAAGGAAATTGCATAACGCTTCATTTCTCTTGTTTTAACGATGGGGTGACGTGCATAATGTAGATGCTCACGCCACTTACCTCCGCGCGACATGTTTATAATTATTTTTATTTTATTTTTTATATCCTTTGGGTAGATCAAGATTCAAGATGGCGCTTTTGAATAGCAAAATGAGTTAAATGGCCTTTGCTTCTGCCCAACTGAAAAATAATAAGATAAAAGACAAAAAAGGACGGACCATGCACAGATGTTTTTCATTTTTTAAATTTTGTCATTCTGGATGACATATACTATGAATAATGACAATTCTGACCAAAATATGCGTGAGAAATTTGATGACAATTTTCGCCTATAACAAAATGGTTTTCTTATATATCAGACACTATTCACCTCCATACTCTACACCTGACAGCTTTTTTTTCATGTAAATTCATAACCCTTGTTTTTTCTCTGAGATATTGGAGTGTTATGTATATTTTCTTATTAAATGATTGTGTTTAATGTTGGGCGTGTACAGGTAGCTCCTGGGGGTGAAACTACCACCACCAAGAGGCCAAGGAAGAAAAAGGTAACACTTGAACTTTTATCATCCCATCAATGAAGATTTTCATGGAACACTTTTAGGTGCCAATGTTTTATATCATTATGGCATCGCGAATGAATCATTGATAAAAGAACAATCTTTGAGATATTTAATTCATTGTGTATTAATTACTCTTCCAATGGATCATTCGCATGACCATGTGTAGCAACTATCTCATACTTCTGTTTGTGCATGTAAATATCTTGCTCCCTCTGGGAATGCGTTTACAGTAAGTTTGTCTTGGAAGATTAGAATCTGTCTATTTGTACGTCTACTGGCAAAATGTCGTTGGAATATCTATCATGTGGGAGTTATTTTTAGGCCCCGTTTGGATTTGAAACTTACCTCAACTCATCTCATCATTACAACTTTTTCAAATTCTCACACAAATAAATCTCAAAATAATAATAATATTAAAAATAATATTCTAACAATATTTTATTTAACTCATCTAAAATCATCTCTGAATATAAACGGGACCTTAATCTTTCTATCCAATCTTGAAAGGAAGCTCATCAACCAACATATATAGTTGACTTTATTTTAGCAATCGTATTGCTGCCTCCTTGATTTAGCCCTTTATTTATTAAGTTTTTGGTGATTGGTAGAATAATGGTTGCCTTCAAATCTCATATAGTTCCTCTTTTTTGGCAGTCGATAGCTGAACTTAAAGAGGAGGAAAGTGTTCTCACGAAGGAAAGGAGAAATTTGAAAAATGTAGGTTTCATTGATTTCTTTTGTTGCTATATCCTTTTGTTCATGCATCATTTTCTCTGAATGGATGTTTGGAAAATGAGATGAGATGAAAAATCTGTTAATAGTAATGAAATGATTTGTGAATAGTAATAAAATGGTTTGAGTTAAAATGTTTTATTGGATCTTGGGAAATGAGAGAGAAAAAGTTAAATAAAAATATTATAAAGTTAAAATATTGTTATAAAATAATTTTTTAATATTATTTTTGTTTTGGAATTTAAAAAATCGTATTGTTTTTTATGTTTTGCCTAGAAGTTAAAAATCTCAAATTGAAAAGTATTTGTATTTGAGTGATGTTTGAGAAGGATATTATAAGAAATTTTGAGATGAGATGAGATGATTTGTATTCTCAAATAAGCCTTCAATCAAAATGTCTTATTGGTGATATCTAAATTTGAATATGAATGTATTGGCTGATTGATTTTGCAGCAACTGGCAGCCATACGCCTCTCTTTTGAGAAACAAAGAGCTGCAAACAAAAGCTTGAAGAAAATAAAGGTAAGTTTGCTTTTCTATTTTATTTCATTATTTTCTTTTGCGCCTATGTAAATCTTTTATCAAATCTCGAGTACTGGAGTTAAATCATGGCAGTTAACAATTGAATCATTTTACAAATGCTAAATTATAATATGTGGTTATATTATATAGGCATGCACATATTTACTGCATAAAATGGGTTTTACCTATATGCTGATCTCAGTCTGTTTCCATTAGCCTGCTGATTCTAGGACAACAATCTTTGATTTTGTGGATATTTGTAGACACTAATTATGGAAGATTAACATGCACTAGGAGTATTGTACTAAGTTTATATCTGGTTTGAAATTCTAAAAACTATGTTAAACATCGTTAATCTCATAACAGTTTGCATGCAAATATATGTCTTTGATACAATCTAGCGCACTATTTTTTTTTCCCCTATCGGTTTACTGAATTGTTGACCTGATAATTAAGCAACGACTAGTCAATGATGTCTCGAGCTTTGCAAGTTTCAGCATCATCATGAGCTAAATATATCCGCCTCGCAAGATGGCAACCGAAATATCTGTACTTTTTGTTTCAGGGTGATTTGCAGTCGTCACCCGAGACAATAAAAGCTATAACCACTATGGCATCCACAGAAGCCGTCACTGACCGACCCCAGAAAATGGAAGAAGATTGTAAGCCTACTGCAATTTCTCCATCAGATTTGGCACTGATCACTGATCTGAATGCTTTAAAACACCCAAGTCAACCAAATGGTGCTTCAACAATACAGGAGGTTGGAGAGCGTGATGCCTCATTCATGTTGCCTGATCTAAATTTGACATTTGAGGAGGCTTAGGTTTTATGTGGAGTGAGCTAAGGAGAACCATTATATTTCTGCTGAGTCACGTTTCCTAATTAAGCGGGATGAAGATGCAGCAACTGCATTTATATGCTTGATAAAATTAGATACTACAGATCAGAGTCTAACCATCACGACATAGGGAGAGTAGTGTAGAGATTACATTCTTTCATGGCAGATTACATTTTTTACGTATAATGGTAAAAAATTCTTTGTGGCCAATCCGCGTTCCTTCTATTTACTTTTTGAGGAGATATATTAACAGACAAGGTGTAATTACTTTTCAGACAAATTAAATGTTTGCGTTCCCTTGGTAGAACGATCAATGTGGCTGGCTCTATTTTGATAGTATTTGTTCTTGCATTCTTCTTCTAACCTGAAAATTTTGGAG
This sequence comes from Juglans regia, assembly GCF_001411555.2. Lineage (NCBI taxonomy): Eukaryota > Viridiplantae > Streptophyta > Magnoliopsida > Fagales > Juglandaceae > Juglans > Juglans regia. The sequence continues at coordinate 28,216,010 of NC_049912.1, read as the reverse complement.
CTTGGTGCGTTCCTCCGCATCTATCCTTTGTTCTTTGAGGTCTAGTTCCCTGAAAAAGGCGTGCATTATTACGGGCAAATTCTTTGTTGGGCATGCAAAATGTAGTAAACAAAATAATCATCAGGACGTGTTTCTCGTGCACGGTGTAACAAGAGTGAAATGAATGACTTGGTGTAGAGATGGGATCCGGTTCTCAACAAGAAGTAGTGCAGAAGATTTCAATTCTTCAGAATATATTATTCGAAGGATGGATAATATATGTTCATATTACAAATCTCACTTCCAACTAGACAACTGATATTAATTTTCTAATTTCAGTTATCCTTATCAAGTGCTGGCAAACATCCAAGTAGAATCTCAGCTGCATGCTCCAATTCCTGCTCTGAGATGATCAATGGTGGCAGAAGCCTAATAACATTTCCTTTTCCCGCAGTTAATACTAGAAGGCCTGAGTTTCGACAAGCATCTACAAGCGGTGAAGCAGATACATCCAGTTCTATCCCAATGATAAGACCTAGACCTCGTACATCTCTCACATGAGAGTTCCCTCCTAGCTTTTTAATCAGCAGTTCTTTAAAGTGCTGACCTTTCTCTGAGACGCTTGCCAAAAAATCAGGTCTTGATATTTTCTCCAAAACGGCAAGGGCAGCTTTGCAGACAAGTGGTCCACCTGCAAAAGTGCTTCCATGATCTCCATAACTTATGGCAGAGGCAACTCTTTCAGTCACTAGAGCAGCTCCTATCGGAAGGCCGCCAGCAAGAGGCTTGGCAAGTGTCATTACATCTGGGACTATACCATATGCTTCATGTGCCCAAAGATAACCAGTACGACCCAAGCCACATTGGACCTGTGAGATAAATATTTGATAAAATTCAGAAGAACCGTGGCCTAGCTATAAACGAACCCCAAGGAAAATTTTGGTCAGAGAAAAATCTATCTCCCAATATGCATATAGGATTGATCGATTAAATAAAGCTATACTACTGTTTCTGCAATCGACAAGATGTATGGATCACAGGGATGAGGAAAACAAAGCATAACTCTCCATCCCCTCGTAGAAAAATCTGTCCCTCATTGTCTCATAAGAACTGCTTTCATCTATCTTTGGGTTTCTGGCCCTTCATAAGAAAAATATTTTTTTTTATTTGAAAACAACAGAAAGTAACTTCAGTGATGGTGATCACCCAAGAACATAAGTTTCACACACGTGGACAGTGACAACAGATCACCCAAACAGCTGACTATGCAAGAGTTTTTCACACAATATATTCTCTTCACAGCTAGTCCATCAAATTTGCTTTCTAAGGAATGTTAATGAAGTTTGAATTTCACAAAAAGGTAAACATTTAATCTCAAATAAAGAGAGAGACATGCAAAGAAATGCATCTACATAAAGCCTATTTGACAGTCTAGTGATTGTCCGATGTTTCATAAATTCAAATAAAGGATATGAACTAATTGTTTAACAAAAATGAAAGGAAGAGAAAACCAATGACGTCTAAAGATGTATCCAATATTTTCTCTTTAAATTACATAGACATGGTGCTTGCTATAAGACTTGCGTGAAGGTGTGTTTAGGCATTGGATTTATCTAGTCTCGAAATCTTCATTAAGATTTTTTCTTCAAGACACTAGGCTAAACAGAAGAATTAACTAATTTCTATACGAGCATGATAGTAACATCCAGGCTACAGATTCTGACCACATAAACGAGAACTCTGTAGAGTATCCATCCGAAATGAACAGCTGCCTACATACCTCGTCAAAAACCAGTAGAGAACCGGAATCATCACAAGCTCTACGCAAGGAATACAAAAATTCCTTTGTCGCACTATATATGCCACCTTCACCCTGGATAGGTTCCACAAACACAGCAGCAATGTTTCTGCCCTGAATCAGTTGTGTTGCAGATTCAATATTCCCGTACTCCAAGAAAGTAACTCCGGGCATGACGGGCTCAAAGGGTGATCGGTAATTCTCTTTGCTTGTCAATGCAAGGGCTCCCATAGTTCTACCATGGAAGCAGTTACTGAAAGAAATGAACTCCGCCGCCGGCTGTTTCTCATCTGGGTGCGTAAATCTTTGAAACTTTCTCGCGAATTTTATAGCAGCTTCGTTAGCTTCGGTTCCAGAGTTGGTGAAGAAGACACGATCGGCAAACGAAGAAGCCACGAGGCTTTTCGCAAGCTCCACCTTCAGCAACAGCAACAATATTTGCCTATAAAGTTAGAAAATTTTTGCAAATCAGGAAAGGAGAAAGACCAACCATTTGCGACGTAGCTTTTACCTGAGGGATTGAGTAGTAGACATTGCTAACATGGGTGAGCGTACTAGCCTGCTCTGTGACGGCGCGCACCCAATCGGGGTCTCCGTGCCCTAGCGCGTTGACGGCGATCCCAGACGACAAGTCCAGATACTCTCGCCCATCGGGATCGTACAGTTTACAACCTTTGCCTCTGGAGAACACCACCGGCGCTCTGGCATAGGTGCCCACCAGAAACCTTCCCTCGGCCTCCATCACCTCCTTGCTCACCCCTGTCTGCAGAGTACCCGGTGCTTGAACCCGCACGTTTGCGCACGCGGTCACTCGCAGGTGTCGGATATCCGTACCGAAAGAGCGGCGGAGGTGAATCGCCGGAGGACTGGGGCGGCTGAGAGAAAACTGAAGGGAACTCATTGTAGTGCGCGGTAGGTGGGTGTCGAAAATCAAGCGCAAGTGTTGGATCGAATATCAATTCTTGATTATTGGTAATAATACAAACTGTACTTAACAACGCAAAGAGAAATATTTATACATAAAGTAATGCATAAAATTATTTTTATTATAAAATATCGTATAAAATTATATTAATTTATAAATTTTTTTTATATAATTTATATATATAGCAGTTTTCCAATGCAAAATGATCGAATGGATTTTTCCATCAATTAAATAATGTTGAATATCATATTAGGATGGATCTACGTGATTTGTAAACGAGATTAATCTGTTAAATAATAAGGAAATAATTTGTCGCACTCTATTTAAAAATAAAAAAATTATTATTTTTTAAATAACAATAGACTTTAATTGAAGGGATCAGACAGGGTAGCTTTTGGTACAGTTCGTTTTGTTATGTGATTTCAATTCTTCGAAAAAAACAAATGATATGGGCCTTTCCGGCCGATTGATTCAATGTTTTGGTCGTTGGGAACTAAGTAGAAATATGCCATCGAGCTTCTTTCCTTGTTTACAAATATCATATTTCTTCAACAACGTTCCTCAAATACCAAATCGTTCTAGCAAAGCACCATTGATATGGCTATAGAAAGCAGTAGTGAATGGCTTGGCCATACCATTATCCGTCTCTATCTACAATTGAATATTGACAATTAATTTGTACAGCAGATACGACAAAACGTATTACTCCATGTAAACTCATCTAATCATCTTTGTAATCGGATCAACCCAAACCCTCCCGCTTCCTTTTTTTTTTTTTAACCAAAATTTAAGCAAAGATATGTAATCCTACTTCAAAATACAAGGACCAGGATATAATTGTTCACGGAAGGAAGGCTGTTTAACAAAAAATATATAGGCTGATTGGCACCAACCTGAAACAGAACGAGCAGAACACAGCCTGGATTTAGTTTCCATAGAAGAGGAACCATCCTCAGCTCTTTCCACTGTCAATAATCTTGTTTCCCTCAGATCCGCTGCTGGAAGAAAACTCTATTATTATCGGCAAAACCGTTCCATCCTTCATTCATTTGGCAATGATAGCTCTTCTATTGTCTTCTCAGCTTCAAGGAATACCATCAGATCCCAAAGTTGCAAATTTGTAGAAAGGGAAAAGTCCCTTAGTTTAGATGCTTGATGATCTTCTTCTTTTCTTTTCTGTTTTTTTTGTTTTAATCTTTGGCCAAATTAGATGCCAGCTTCAATATGGTGAAACCAACTCGAGACAATCTTTCGAGGCTGGGAATCGTATGTTTAAGCATTTAGGGTTCTTTTTTTAAAAAAAAAAAAAAACCCTAAATGCTGAAGGCCTCGTTAGGTTATACATATAAAATAAGATAATTCATGAAAATTGAAAGTTGAATTAAATATTGTTAGAATATAATTTTTTAATATTTTTTGTTTTGAAATTTAAAAAAGTAGATTTTTTTTTTTTTAAATTTTGTTGGAGAGTTTGAGACAGTTGTAATGATTAGATGAGATGAGATAAGATGGTTTGTGAAAACAAACCAGGCCTAAGATTGTCTACACTATCAAAATTCCTTGTAAAGGACTAGCCAAGGCAAACTAGGGAGATTTGCAGAGATGCTAAAATGAAAGTCAAGAACCAATAAATTGAAGTGAGAACTCACTTAGTTAAGAAAATATATGAATACACTTTCTAATTTTGGTTTTCCAGAGTTGAGTGGCAACCAATTCATGATGAGTATTTCAAATAACAACGGTTATAGCAGCACTCAAATCCAAAGAACTCTTAAGATCAAAGAATTTCATTACAGCTTCAACTTTACTGTTCAAAAGGGCCTATTAAGTCCGGAATCCATGGATTACACCTTCCACAACCATCATTAGCATGCATGCAGTGGGCATTCAACTCAATCAACTTTCCATCAGTTTTGGATTGAACAAGTTGGTGAACATATAGGCTTTCGCATTGAACATGCAGTGGGGATACCAGGTAAAGCAAATCTTGGTTTTCGCATTGACTAATTTTTGAAATAGGCTTGTCTTGAATAGTGATTTAATTGATGATAAAAATAAAAAAATTTTGTAAAATTGAACAAGACATAAACATTAGAGCATCCTCCATGGCCCATTTATCATCTCTTTTAGAAAAGTTTTTATTTGAATGCTGAAATTTTTTTAAATTCGGCACATTATTGAATTGAGCGGTGCTACTCTGTCGCTCGCTATAATTGATTGCTAGTTTAAAATTATATTTTAAATTTTTTTTAATTTATTTTATTCATATTTTTTATTATTTTAAAACATTTTTAAAAAATATAAAAAATATTAATACATTAATAATAACTTTCTTAATTATTAAATAAAAAAATTAAAATATATGAAGTGTACAAATTGAGCGGATAAAATAGATTATTGTATTGAATTATAGATATACAAGTATAAAGTATTTGATAAAGCCAAATATTCCGGTACATATTAATTCCTTTTCCAAATTTTTTTTTTTTTTTTGAAAAGCCTTTTCCAATTATTCTATTCTTAACAGTAGAATATGAAAAGATTCTTGTCCGTGTGGAGATATCAAAGTCGGTGTGAGAGACCTGCTTATAAAGTAATTTTTCTTTCCAATTTGCCCCAGCCCAAGGCCGTCTTCCTCTCATCCTTTCTCCCTCGAGTTCCTTTACCTCCTGAGCTGCAATCAGCCGCTTCTCCCACAAAGCTACGTCGTCGCCTCTCTCTCTATAACCTTCTTTCTAGTTGAGCGATTTGAATACGAACACGATTAAATCGTTGTAAAAGTTGGTGTTCGATTTGGTTGTAAACTATTAGAGAAGTTTGATGGATACCAATAATTGGAGGCCCACCACTGGCCAAGGCCCTGTAGGAGGAGGGATAGGAGGTGGAAGAGAAGCAGGAGAACCCACCATGGACGCCGGCGATTGGAGGACCGGATTGCCGTTCGATTCTCGTTCAAGAATTGTCAACAAAATGTATATTTCTCTATCCTTTTTTTTAAAAAAACAGAAGAATAAATTACTCGATGATCCCCTGGAGGTAATAGTAATACCGACTCCTATACACATGACTAATGATTGAGGTGTATATTTTATTCATTTAGAATTAATATATTTTATTTATTTTATTATATTATTATTGATTTTAGATGAAAAATAGTTAAAATGAATAAATTTAAATTGATTAATAGCATGATTTATGCTTAATTTTATAACTTATAATTTAATTAGACAATATTCATTCATATGCGTAATATATTTTTGATATTCTATTATTTTTATTTTATTTTATTTCTAATTTCTATTATTTTATTTCTAATCTCAAATTCAAATGACTTTCAAGTGGACAAGACGTTTGAACAATATAAAAATTTTGAATACAAAAATGAATACTAGAATCTTGATTTTGGAACTTTTTAATTTTCAATTCATATTTTGTCGATTACTTTCTAATCTAATTTAATTTTTAGATTAATTTTATTAATCTTTCAGTTCCATTGCATATTAAATCGATTAAAACTTAATTAGGGCTTAAATAATTTTTGTTTTATTATTTAATTTTCAGATTAATTAAGATTGTTTAGCTTAGTTGATTTTTTTTTATTGTTAATTTCAATTTGTTAGTTTTTTTTTATTTCATTTCAACACTTAAAAATCCAAAAATATGAATCTAGTCCATTACTAGTGCCTTTTTTATTCTTGTTGCACTCTTCTATTAATTGCACATACCATCATTTTTATTTTCTCATTGTGAATATTTTTACTATTTTGAGTTTGATGTTAAGTAACTTTTCCTAAGGAGACGATTTAAAAATTTATTCTTAATTATTACGCGACATTCTCCTGCACTTGGTATAGCCTTTGTGCTATTAATTTTTGAGCGAGTCAACTAATGGGTTGTACCACCCTTGTTTTAAGCCTTTATGTGAAACTAGGGAATGTTATTCCCATGATCGGAATAGTTGTTAGATTGACTATATGTCTTCTTTAGTTTGTGGCTTCAGAAGTGAATGGTGCGGTGCACACACCAGTGGCATGTGTTGTTACAAATACAGAACTTCAGCTCCCGAACTAATTGGAGATGGTTCTAATGCTTGGTTTCTCATTTTCTTTCTTTTGATCGACTTACATGCATCGATTTCAATACTGTGTCTGAATAAGATCCACTGAATAAGATCCATTTTCGGTTTTAAATATTACTGCAAATTAAAAGAAAAAGTGAAGGGTATCGCTGAAAACAAATAAACAACGATAGGGTCAAAAGACGTGTGGGGAGCTTGAGATTAATAATTTACAACCCAAAATGCAGAACCAGGGTTGTTTGATTTACAAATATTGGAAGATGCTTAAAATACGAAAGTGTAGATTTCACTATTGTCCTTCAAGTAACGGAAAATTCTACTCGTAACACCCCTCCGTTTGGCAACACAATTGTTCTTAAGTATTTTAAGATATTTTCTTCCCAAACATCACTTAAGTATAAAACACTTTCAATTTCAAATCTTTAATTTTTTCATGTAATCATTACAACTTTTCCGAACTTTCAAACAAGACACAAAAAACAATACTAATTTTTCAAATTTCAAAACAAAAATTATATTAAAAAATTATATTCAAACAATTTTATAACTTTATAATATTTTTATTCAATTTTTTCTATAATTTTTCAAAACTCAATAAAACATCTTAATTCAAACTATTTTACTATTATTCACAGATATACTGAGATATTCTAAGTATCCAAACGGTCCCAAGTGTAACCCTGTTTATGTGGTAGATAGCCAAGGCAATCAATTTTTTATGGTTGATGTGATGGCATCAATGGTGTAAGCGGGGTTAGTGTAAGTGGGGTTACACTTGAAGTCATGTTATATATAGCAGGGCTCAAATAAATGCACAAATACACATGCTTCACAATGCGTGTGCATATGTGAAGCTTGATATATGTATCACCATTACAACTGTGAAATGTATTTATGACTGGCATTATGTGTGTTCTTTTACATGGGTATATATTTTCTTAGCTTTGGTTTATAGGAGTTGGATTACAATGGCAAATACTATATTATAAGTTAGAAATGAAGACTTCCAACACATCTTTCAAATAAGCTATTGGGAATAGAATCTGCTCAGGAACACTTGGTGGTCTATCATGTGAAAGAAAGGTGTGCTATCATGTGACTAATGAGTGGAACACTGTACTCTTCATAATATTGGTTGGAACATTATGTATATTATCTCGTGGACATTTTTCTGGCTTTAGTTCTGCATTATCAGCATGGTTTACTAAATTGGAATTTTGTTCTGTTAATAGCTTCCTTGTGCCTGTATGGCTGGTAACTTATTAAGGATATCTCTTATGCTGGTAGAATGGATACATTGAAGAGGCATCTACCCATTTCTGGTCAAGAAGGTTTACATGAACTCAGGAAAATAGCTACCAGGTTTGAGGAAAAGATTTTTACTGCTGCCACAAGTCAGGTACATCCATCATGCTGGGTCCCTTCATTTCATGATTAATGTACATGTAGAGTATCTATACATGCAGAATACAAAATACCTCAGAAGATAGTTTTCTATTTGCATTATGCAGTGCCGTGCTATTTATCTTTATAGTAATTGCCTCAGGGAGACTACCTACGAAAAATATCTATAAAGATGCTTACAATGGAAATGAAGTCTCAGAATCCTCCAGCCAATTCTTTGCCGTCCAACTCTGCTGGCAATGGCAATAGGCCCCCAGATCTGGGTAAAACCATTAAAGATTGATTTGCATGATGTCAGTTACATCTATATAAGTCCGTCCAGTTGGTCTCTCTAGTTTGATATGCATACATACCTTACTTCTATGTGTAGGCATGTGTTTTGTATTTAGGTAAACTTGCCTTTCTCATTGTGGACATGATGTTTGATATACATACTTACCTTACTTCTATGTGTACGTGAGTGTTTTGTATTTAGGTTTGTTGACTTGCCTTTCTCATTGTGGACATGGATGTGTAGTCCTGTTGAATGGTCTAAAGATGGTCCCTTTTAATATCCTGAAATGTAGCATTGCCAACATTTTATTGGTATTGGTATGGGAGAAGGTGGATACTATATGGAATTGTCGCATCTTTCAGAATACTTTACCTTATAAACAGGTTACAAAAAATAAATGAGTTGTTGAATATGAAGGATATAAATGATATCTCTTTCTGTTCATTTTAAACAGTTCATCAACAAGAAATGAGTTGTTGAATGCCTTTGTCCATTAGGTTAGAAATTGCTTGTGTGCATTCTCTGCTAATTGTTTTCTTTTTTCTTTCATTTTTTTTCCACACTTCCTATAACTTTGTGTTTTTGTTCTTTCACAAATTGGGATTGTCTACATCTTCTTCTCACTGTTAATGTTAACATGAAGGAGGGCATCATCCTAGTGATGAAGACGATGGCTCTGAGGATGACGAGTTTTATTACCACTCACAAGACGAAGTGTCGGAAGAAGCAGATGGTCCTCCACCAACTTCATCGCCTGACAACTCAACCGGAAACTATGGACAATAGTCGTCATGGTAAGTTTAAGAATTGAAATCGTTTAATCCATTGTTGCATACCCTTAGATTTCGAGAACAGAATCTTTTATTAAGAGGAGGAGGATGTGATACCCCAAAAGAATATTTAGATCAAAATAATTCTTAATAATGGTGGACCATTGATTTAATAAGAAACATAAGAATGTTGTGGATTAAACTAGTCAAAATTTTCTATTTCAAGATCAAAATCAATTTATGATCATCCTCAAGACAACCGAAACTTCTTGGATTTAATTGAGATACTTACGATCATAATTAGGCATGATTGGTACCATTCCTCTAGTTGGGAATTTTAGAAATTTATAGGGTAATAAAATATTTTTGTGATGATGTGATGCCAAGTGGCCTAATCGGAGTGTTAACACATGGCATGTTCATTTGCCACCTCACCAGCCTTGTTATTTCTGCCCAACACCACCACATGTACAGCATTGAGATCACTTTGTCAGACCATCTTGGTTACTTTTGAACAACATATCAACCCATGATCTCAAGCCATCCATTTGGCACTAAAGTTAGTAAGAAAGAGAGACTTAATGGGTGGGTTTGATGCAAAACCGCAGCTGGTTTCTTGTTTTCTCTTCAACAACCGAGAGTTTCTCTGTCTCTAAACCTTTTCTGCTTCTTCTCTTCGCACAAAACTCTAGCCCGAGGCACATTACTCAAGATCAAAAGCCTATAACACTTGGATACGACAGAACCAAGAGTGGTAGTGTTTATTAGTCTAGTGAAAACCGATTTCTAAGCCTCAGATTTCCAGTTTGGTGCGTAAGGGGATGCTTGGGGAATAAGATCCGATGATAATTTTGTAAATAGTAGTAAGTTGTGAATAGTAGTGAGATAGTTTGAGTGAAGTATTTATTGGGTTTTGGGAAGGGTAATGATACCCTTCTTTTTATAAAAATTGACCTTCTTTTTGTAAATTGAATTTATTTTGAATTAATTTACATGATTACGTTGGTTGATTAGATTTATTTTCTTCTAGGTTATGCAAGAAGATTATGTTTTGGGATTTTTAATCTAGATTCAAATAACAAAAGGAAAAAAAATAGTTAGGTAGTAAAGTAGTAGTAAATGAGGTGTAAGGGTATCATTACCCTTTTGGGAAAGGAGAAAAAAAAATTGAATAAAAAATATTATAAAGTTAAAATATTGTTAGAATATAATTTTTGTTTTGGGATTCGAAAAAGTTGATTTTTTTTTAAAGTTTGAGAAAGTTGTAATGATTAGTTTGAAGGTGTGTGTTTGAATGATGTTTAGGAAGCAAATGAGATGGAAATTATTTCCAAACATTCCCTAAACTTTCTCTATACATTTTCGGTATGAGTTGGATGGTTGTGTTAGAGAGTTAATGGAAGCATTTTATGGAAGTATTTGATGAATTTGTGAAGTAGATGTTGGTTTATAGTTTCGGGATTTGAGTTAAGTATTGATAGTTTGAGTTTAAGCTTTGTAAAAGTTATATTTTTATGACTTAAATGGTGTGTTCAGATTTTTGATGAGCTTGTAAATGAAGTATATTGTTTGGATGTATTTTTTTTTATAAGTAAAATTGTTTGGATGTATTATTCTTGCTTAAGATTTAAATTATTAGAGTATAGAGTGCCATTTGGAGTTAACACATGTCTCGGTTAGTATCTTGATGTTGAGTGTTGTTGATTTGGGTTTGATCTTAGTAAATGATGGATTTTTATAACTTGAATGATGTTTATGCACTTAGATTAGGCTTGTAAATGATGTGCACGGTTCAGATTTGTAAGAAAATCATCAAAATACAAGAAGATGAAAACTATAGGTTCAAGAATACCAAAGTGCATGTCTCGGTATTAGTTTGTGTATATGGTTTTCTTGCAAAATATATTTCAGTTTACATATTTATTGGGACTTGATATCTTCAAGAAGTGATCTTGTTTAGAAATGTTGGTTTGATGTATGAAAAAACATACTTTGAGGCTAGAATTGGATTTAAAATGATAAATTCATGAAGATTGGTAAAATTTGGGGTCAAATTGCAATTATTGAAAGTTTAGGGGTCAATGTGCAATTTTTGAGAGCTAAGGGATTAAAATGCAATTTTTGCTAAGTTTTGGAAGTTCAGAATTTTTGTAATTCTTTATGTTTTATTTAAAGAGTTTCTAACATTAGTATTACTTATTGCAACACACGACAATACTCATTTAGACAAGGAGTTTGTAAGTTAATTTCTAACTCACTTGGATAACATTTATATGATTATGTATAAGCATTTCTTGCTTAGTATCAATGTTTCCTGTTATTATGAATTGTCACATGTCATGCCATGAATAAATGTCAATTCTCATATGTATATATATGTCATCAAGCATAAGTCAAGCATTAAAAATATTCTGTCACAAACCCTAGTTAGGATGGAGCCCTAGTTAGGATGGAGGATTATCCTAGTGAAACTTCTATATCCACTATGGAGTGAGTAAATATGGAGTGGAGTCCCTTGGATTAATGAAGAACAATCAACGACTTCAAATGGGATAGTAAGGTCTCAGAGCGAAGATAAGAGCATCCTCGCTAGTGGGTGCACTAGAGTACTCATGGTAAAGGACGTTTCGTGAAGCTTGAGCATTTCTTAAGACGAAGCTACAGACGGGGCGTGGCTTTTCGTGTGATGAAAATAACTAATAGGTGCACTCGGTCTATATAGGGAACCATGAGGCAGCATAAGCAAGACTAAAAGATGATGCATAATGTTTTACAAAAGAAAGTATGTCATGATGATTTATGAAAGATGGTGAGGAATCTAGATGAGAGAAAAATACATTTGGTAAATCAAACTCATGTTCATACATGCATATGCATGTTTATGATTAGTCATGTTTATATTATTTGTGTATGTTAGTGGCATGACTTATTGAGATTTCAATCAATCTTACCGTGATAGTCCCACTACCATTCCCTTCCTGGAATGGTAGATACGTAGCAGGTTGTGTTGAAGCAAGTTTCGAGAGTGGTGAAGAGACTGGACTTGACGAAGTTGACTGATGGGGTTGCTTTGTTATATGAAAGATGTTATGGTTATGCTTTGTTATATGATTATTCTGTTTAGATTTGAAGTATGGAGACTATTTGAAGGACAAGTTTGTAATTTCTGGAGTATGATACTCCGATACAATATGTTATGTTTTCGGTTGTGTTTTTATTTATGGACCATGAACGATAATGCTATGTTTGAAAATTATGATGAAATTGGGATATTAATTTATTTTGATACAAATTATTAATTTAATTACTTTCCGTTGCGATTTATTCATACTGCTAGAAATATGCAGTGTGCATTGCTAATTATTTGTCATGTACTGAGATATGTAACCCATTGTTGAATGTTCCCATGGTTCAATTTGTGTCAAAATCCCAAACGGGTTTGAGGGGCGTCTAAGGGTGGCATCATGAAATAGGGATGCCTGGTATGTAATGCCAACTCCAGAACATTCAGAATGGTGTTTCGTTTGTTGGAGTTCAAGCCACACCAACTTTACTAGCTGCATTGCCTCTTGCCTCTAGTTTAAACCAGACTTCTATCCCAAGTGTTGTTGGCGAGAATACCAACATGCAGAATATATCTGGAACTTCACAAAACTGAATGGGGAATTCAATGGGTCAAGGGATTCCCTCCAATATGTTTGCAAATAATCCACGACAAATGCAAGGAAGGCCACAAGTTGTTTCCCTGCAGCAGCAGCAGTGGCAGTAGTCAGAATTCACAGCAGTATATTTACCACCAGCACTTACAACGACAGTTCTAGGAGCAGAAGTTCCAGTAGTGAAACATCCTACATTCACTCGTGCAATCGCACATTTAGCAACAGCAACAACAAAATCTACTGCAACTAATTTCAAGAGGTCATCAAATTGGGGGAAGTTTCTCTTAGATTATCCGATGTGCACTTGCAGAAAATTCATCGTCGATAGCTTATGCATCCTCGGGATTAGTTGAGACTTTGTTCTAATACATCTAGTGCCAATAATAAAATAAAATTTTGTTGGGAAATGCCGATTATGCATATATCTTCAACCTGGTCTCCTCACTGTAGTTCGATATATAGGTGAAAATGAGAGGTCAAAATCTCTAGTTTTCTTAATTGTACAATGGCCGAAAAGGTTCTGGCACCATGCCTTAATATCCTAATGCTCTTGAATCTCTCTCTTTTTTTTTTAAGGATTTACTAGTATCCCATGAACTCCAAAATATTTAGCAATCTCATATGGAATCCTCAAAGAAATTTTATGGTGGATGAGGGATGCACAGTGGATCAATTTGAAACTAAAAGGGCTGCCTCAAGTAATTTAGTATGTAAAGGGGGTGAAAAGAATTTACTTTTAATGCAAGGATGTCCTGTATGTTTATACTAGAGTTGTTTACTGCTAGAAATTATTAGTGGACTCAAAACTTTTAAACCTAATCAAAATACTATATTGATCTTCCATTCCATCATTTTTGAACTTCAAACAAAATAGACAAGAATAAAAAAGAAATCCAACGAGTACAAGTAAACAACAAAATACGAGAGTTCACACTTTTAAATTTGAATTTGACAATCCGTATCTATAAGATATAATGAATGAACGAACTACAAAACTGGCATAAATCTGCATACGTCATGTAATTTGGGACTCCAAGAATACAATAAGAGGTTTCCTTCCAAGCTAATGAGCAAAATGAAAAAGAAATCTTGTGCATTAACAGAAGTAACTAAATTTCAATCCTTGTATCTAAAAAAGAAAACTCAAGTTGAGCCCTTTGCAATGGTTTTCTAATTGTCAGAAACGAACTTAATTTAGGATTTGACGTTCTCATATAAAGGCTAGGAAAAAGAAAAAACGTAAGAAGTCTTATTTAGAATTTCGCCCCAATTTGGCCGGCAGCCAAACGGAAATGAAAGTCTCCGAGACTATAATTAATTTGAATGTTGAGATGAGTTGAGTTTTTTATGAATAGTAATGAGTTGAAATGATTGAGTGAATTTTGTAGAGCCATGAGTTTAAATGCGTTTAAATGTTAAGATAAGTTTAGATATATTTATGAAAAGTTAAAAAAAATTATGAATCCTATGTGTAAAAAGTTGTTGAATTGAAAAATATTGTGGATCCTACGTATAAAAAGACTTTGAATTAAGATGAGTTTAATGATTTGAGAATTAAATATTTAAATATTAGACTCAAATTAAAATTAGACTGAAATAAGTTGAGTCAAGTTTCAAACGGTGCAAGTCTCACTAAAACATTAGCCTCCGAGTTTCATATTTCTAAAAATTTTCTCGTCCATGTCTCAAAAAATACTAGCATAGAAATGTCATGAAGCGGAGTTTGTTTTTTAACGATAATTTACTGCCGATATGCAAAAGAATAATAATTCCTTAGTTACAACACAAGCAAGTCAGTTCAAAGATTCCTTAGTCACTCAATAGTCAATTTTCTACAGCGTAAACTCCCAAACGAGCCCGGTTATCTCGGTCAAAATTTGAACCATACGACTTCGTGCATGAGCTTACAGGGAGATAGAAGGATGCGTCATCGCGGTGGAGGTGCATGACGCCGCGGGTCTCCTCGATCATAGAGTTTCCGTAGGAGAAAGGATAGGCCTGAGTTAGAGCGGAAAGTGAGGTAAAAGAGGAGGAGGAGAGTAGGATGTGGTAGTGGAATCGCCGGAGATCATCGCCAGCGGTATAAAACCTCTCCGCGCTGTGCTTAAAAATATTTTTGTGATAGAATAGAACAATGCTATGTATAGTTTTTATTTAGAGACTGTAATGTAAGTTTAAGCAATTCTATTTTTAAATTTTTTTAAAATTATAAAAATATTTTTTTTTAAATGATATTTTTTTTCATTTAATAAAAAATAATATTAGGGTGATCGAAAATCATTTCTCAATGTACGGATAAATACATTAGATTTTTTATTGGAAAAAGTTACTTTGTCTTCCCACTTTGACCACTCCATTTGACCAGTCAAAAAAAAAAAAATTTAGTTGGTAATTAAGAAAGTGATTTTAATTGTATTGATATATTTTTTTTTATTTTTTTTAAATATTTAAATGTATTAAAAATAATGTGAAAAAAAAATATTGGGTGGTATGTCTAGCGGTAAGAGTGGGGCGGCAGAGTAGTCTCACTCTTTTTTATTCTTTTAGTATTTGTGTGTTTTTCTTTTTAATTATACTATTAAAAAAAACATATAAATATATATATATATATATATTTTTAAAAAGATACAAATGTTTGGAACCAGGAATACAATTTTCCATAAACTCAAGGGTGTTTGGAAACATATTTTATTTCATCTCATCTTATATCATCTCATCTTATTTATTTTTAAAACAATATTTAAACATAAATATTTTCAAACTAATCATTACAATTTTTTTAAATTTTTAAATAAAAAATAATTTAATTTTTTCAAATCTCAAAATAAAAATAATATTTTAACTTTATAATATTTTGTATTTAATTTTCTCTCTGTCATATCTCAAACGCTAATAAATATTTAATTCAAATTATCTCATTATTATTTATAAATTATTTTATTATTAATCATAATATTCTTATCTCATCTCATCTTATTTTTTAAACAAGATTGTTTGATGTCCTATTTAGTCGAAGACGCGTTACTCTTTAAACAATCACATGATTGAAACTTTTTTTATTAAATTTTAAAAAATTAAATAACAAAGAAAAAGAAAAGTCATTAAGCAAAACATATTTTTTAATTTTCCATAACATGGAGATTTCACCTCATAATTTTCTATTTTGTTAGCAAGCATCTTTTCGTGGATAATAATGATAAAAAAAAAGAAATGATAAATATTGAAAAACAATACAAATTCAAAATCGTACCTTGAATATAACTACAAAAATAATATGTGTACATGAAAACCATACGAGTCACGATCGAGTGTATTTAGAATCTGAAGAACAAGTTCCAGGAAGCCGGAAGGCCACTCCTACGTAATTCAATGGGAACATATCCTTAGGATGAGCTGTGCCAGTTTGGTCTACTTCTCTTTCACCCCTACTTTACAGAGTTGAATAAAGTCAAAAATTTAGAAAACTTGCATTTCTAAACAGCCAATCATGATCTATTACGTACAGCTTGCAATTTGTCTTAATATAATACAAACAAACAATTTTGGTTCGGTAAATGTCACAAACGATGTCCATTCTATTCTATTGACTCCTAGTATATAATCGAAATGCAATGCACGTTTATTTCATTAATAAATCTGTCCCCATCCTTGGTTTTAGAGATAGAGATTAGAGATTAAGCTCCTTTAAAAAAAAAAAAAGAGATAGAAAAATGTAAAAACAATATAAAGCGTACTGAGAAACGCATTTCATTTGCTTATGGCAAAGCAATTTCATTAAAAACTCATTAAAATTATATATTAATGCACGTGGATTTATGCGACTTAAATACATGCATCCTTCTTCCAACTCCCATCTTCACTAAATGCATCAAAAACTGCTCCCACACCATACCAAAACCTTCTTCGATCTCTCCGAGAAAAACAAACATGTCTTTTCCCAAATCCAGCATGCAATCACAATCTGATTCCAAATTCGATGAGCTTCGATGGGTTATTCAGATCCGTCGAACCCTCGAAGAAGACCTTGATCAGGATGATGATGAAGTTCCCGTGTGCATTTTCAATGTCCCCAAAGCTCTTTTGGTTTGCGCTCCAGATTCTTATATGCCACAGCAAGTCGCTCTCGGTCCTTACCATTATTGGCGTCCGGAGCTCTATGATATGCAGAGGTATAAGCTAGCCGCAGCCAGAAGAATTCAAAAGCAGCTCCAAAGCCGCAAGTACCAAAATCTTGTCGATCAACTTACACGGCTTGATCAGAGGATCCGAGCATCCTATCACAAGTACTTGGATTTCAATGGTGAGACTTTGGCGTGGATGATGGCCATTGACGCTTCATTCCTGCTTGAGTTCCTTCAAACTTACGCCATCCAAGAAGGAAAGGTGCTGACAAGAGTTTCCTCTAGCATGTCACACTTGGTGGACTATGCAGGAAGGAAATCAGCACATAACGTAATTCTTAGAGATGTGGTAATGCTGGAGAATCAGATTCCTTTGTTAGTGCTGAGGAAGATGTTGGAATTCCAGTTATCATCCCTGGATTCTTCCGATGATATGTTGTTTTCAATGCTAATGGGGTTCTGCAAAGAAATTTCACCTTTTAAGCGGATGGAAGATCTGCCAAAGATTCAGGTCTCCCAGGGCTCACACCTGCTAGACTTTCTGTACCAAATGATCGTGCCCAAAGTGGAAGAACCATCCGAAATCACCGAAGCTGGGGATCGCGATGAAGGCATCGAAGGGAAGGAAAACTCTCCTACAGATTCAAGTTACGTAAAACAAGCCCTCGATGAGATTTGGAAGCTGCTATCGAAAATAATTGGCGGCCCAATACGTCTAATCAAGAAGTTTCTGCTGTCTAGGGCCGTAAAAGTCATCCTAAAATTGCCTTGGACAATCCTCTCTAACCTTCCTGTATTCAAGATTATAAAACAACCTGTGGAGTACTTCTTTTCGAAAACAGAAGTCAAGGCAGAAGACAAGGCTTCAAGCTCAAACGACAGCATTAGCAAACCACCATCGGTAGAGGAAATCTCAATCCCATCTGTGACTGAGCTTTCAACATCCGGGATCCGTTTCTTGCCCACAAATGGCAGCATCTCAACCATTGCTTTTGACGCAAAGACAGGCACGTTTTACCTCCCCACCATTAGTTTAGATGTCAACACGGAGGTCGTTTTGAGGAACTTAGTTGCATATGAAGCTTCGAATGCATCAGGGCCATTGGTTTTTACGCGATACACTGAATTAATGAATGGAATTATTGACACTGAGGAGGATGTGAAAACACTTAGAGAAAGAGGGATCCTCCTGAATCGTTTGAAGAGCGATGCAGAGGTGTCAAACCTATGGAATGGAATGAGCAGGTCTATCAGGTTGACGAAAGTGCCATTTTTAGACAAGGTGATTGAAGATGTGAACAAGCATCACAGTGGTAGATGGAGTGTTAAAGTTAGCAATGCCTTCAAGCTTTACGTTGTTGGTTCTTGGCAGTTTCTCGCATTGCTGGCTGTAATTTTCTTCTTGCTCTTGATGATATTGCAAGCGTTTTGCTCGGTTTATAGCTGCACTCGCATTAATCTTCCAATCAATACCACTAGTACATAGTGGCTTACCTCGATCTGTGCCTCTCATGTATACTCCATTATACGAATCGAAATTGATTACTGTTTTTTCAATTTTGTTCTTTTTTCCTTTCTGGGTTTAAATTTCTCATATGAAAGATCAGTTTCTATGATCTTTCTAGGATAAGGGAAAAAATTAAAGCGAAGTTGGCTTGAAATTTGTTTTTTGGGAGGACGAGAATGCCATGATGACAAGATTGTCTTGATAGTTTGTAGTTCACGATTGTAAAAGCCCCCAAATTCTTTTGCCCTCTCTCTTTGTTAGATGATGAATTTTTGGCTATGTATTGCTTTGAAAGAAATAATAGTTATAGTTGTGAGCGTGGAAGCGTCAATACTTTTTTTTAAAAATAAATAAATATAGAACTTATATTCTTTAATAATAGACTACATATATTTTTTAAAAGTGATTATATAATACTTATAAACTTCACAATTATACGTAACATTACTCGAGCTAGACTAGGCCAGGGGAGGAAAAATTTATTAAGCGTTTCTCCTGCATGTTAAAGCTCGCGGCTGAGGTTGCATGCATATAGTACTAGTAATTAGTAGAGATCATTTATTGGTATATAAACGTCGAGAATAAATAAGTACGTTAGCATCATGTAAATAATTAATATTATGATCAAAAGATCAGGAATACTTTCAAACCATGCATGCAGACTAAAATTATGATCATTTTGCTCTCAATTTTTTTTAAAATATAACTTGGAATTCGTCCGGCCTGCTTCCTTTGAAAAAAATATTATATCAAATAAGACGTATACTTGTCATAGGTTAGTTTTAAAATATGGTTACCACTATTCGTTTTTTTTTTTTTAATTTATTCCATACAGACGTATACATGTACAGCGAGTCGCCAGATAACATGACCACGCAGCTAGCTGCATGCCAACACAACGTAACATTGTTTTAAAAAACCTTGATCAGTATGATGATTATGAAAAAAACAATAATTAATTAAAGGTGCTAGTTTTCGGCTATTCGCCACCGAAAAAAAAAAAAAAAAGAAGAAGCTTCTAGTAACATCAATGCATTCTAAATTATTTATTTTCACTGGCATTTTTTGCTGGTAAATGGGATGGTTGAATATGGGCTAGCTAGCATGTTCATCATGTTGAAACTAACACAATTTTATCAACCATGAATCGACAATACTTGACGTGGTATGTTGGATTGTACATAAAATTATTTTTATTGTAAAATAGATCTAACGTATCATATAAAACTATGTCAATTTTTATAAATCTATTTTTGTAAAATTTCTTTATATATAGCCGTAACACTTTTTTTTTTTTTTTTTAAACCTTGGGCAATACATAAAGAAGAGTGTAATTAGATTAAGAGAACTTAACGTTGGCTTGTGAGACCAATGAGACTATGATTTTGTTGAGGAGGGAGTAAATTAATGTGGAGAATGGCATCCGATCGAGAAGGTGGAGGCAGCCGGCCATGATTATTATGTCAAATTATATATGGGCATCAAAGTTGGTGTTTTGAAGGATCTTCTTTGCCGACCAACCCGGAATTTCTGCAGAGATTGCTGGCATTGGTTGGGATTTTGAACTGCATTATTAGATATAAATTAACTGTGGAAGATTCTCCATGAATCCACAAGGGACTTTCTTTCTTGAATCCGCAGGCCGGGGGGTGAGCATATATCATGCATCGTTTGTTGCATGGCTTGTGACTGATCGCGAGGCTGATCAGGTCGTAACGTACAATAATATTTATGGATATCTTTGACTTTGTTTAGAGTCTTTATTCGAAAATTTGTAATCATGAATTGTACAACAATCGTATAATCGTTTTGAAAAAATCAATAAAATATAAAATTCACATAAAAAAATTAATTTTTAATAATAGACCCTACTATTTTTTTAAATAATTACATAATATTTACTCACTTGTAGAATTTTTTTTTTTAATACGGCACATACCCTACATGCAGTACTCACTCGTGTCTTCAAGTGAAAGAGGTTTGCCGCAAAAGCAACAGTTATTTTCGGTGCAAATTTTATTCAAAGTGCATATGAGTAATTCTACTCTTAGGCCCTTATTTCTCCAACGAGCAGTGCTACGTACAATCCACATGATAATAGAATTCCTTTACGGTCCAAATATAGGAATAGACTAAAAGACCCCACTTTTATTTATCATAAAATTGACCAAAATATCCTTACTTTTAAATAAAGAACAAGTCAGAAATCTGAACTCATTTCGTTTCCCTCTCCCTCTCTGTGTCGTGTGTCTAGGCATCTGCAAAATGCGTGCATCTAGGTCCTCCACTGCCATTTACAAAGTTTTGGTTGTTTTTCTTTATTTTCTAGCAATTTAATTTTGTGTGAACTGCCATGCATATTTAATTTTGTTTTTCTTTATCTGCAAACTGTCGTGCATCTGGGCCACCTACTCTTACTACAACCATGAATCTACACTTACGATAAATCCAAGAAAAGTAGTTAAATACGTGACTTGCAGTCTAGTCCAAGTGAGAAAATCTCACTACAACCATGAGACCACGAGAGAAAGAAGTCCAGTGCAGAGGTAGAAATTAAATCTACATCTAAATATTAAACTTTATCACACACGTATGGTTCACCATCTAGAAGGATGCAAGCCTTATGGGAAATTATCAGTTCACACGGGCTTGAACCTAGGTTCTTGAATATTTAAAAAGAAAACATTGGCTTCCCTTCGTTAAATCTTTCATCTTCTCACACTGACCAGGAGGCGATTACAATAGAAGAGAAGAGAAAATTAATTACACAAATCTACATCTTACAACCTACAGAAAGAGAGAGAGAGAAACACAGGGGCAGACTGAGTCCTCTCTTGAGGAAGGGTACAACGATGGCGACGTCAATGGGCCAAGGGATTTGTGAGGGTGACGCGATTTCACTAAGGAATGAAGGGAGCTACATCTGGATTTCACTGAGGAATGAAGGAAGCTCTGGATGTAAGCTTCCTTGGTTTTGCAACTTTTGCTACGTATTGGAAATGCTCTGTTTCATCAATAAATGAAACGGGGATTGCATTGCAGGCCACGCCTGTGGACTGCAATAAGAATTTTCCTTCTCCAACACCACACACCTGAGTGAGGTGGATTTCTTTCAATTATTTTTTCAAAACGTGCGTTTTACTCGTTGAAAAAACCCTCTGCGTTTTACCTAGTGGCAACCCTCCCCCCCCCCCAAAAAAATCTTGGTGGCCCATTCAAAAATTTTCCCCTCCCCTGCAAAACCTTTCACCCGCATCGTTCACAGACAACTCCAAGATTCTCCCTCGCATTGTCCTCCTTTTTTTCCCCTTGTTTTTTTTTTCCTCTTCTTCTTCTACGGTAGATTTGTTCATAATTTGGAAGAACAATTTTAGTAATCCAAAAACATCCGTAATTGTCATAACAACAAAGTAGTTGAGTTGTAACTGGATTGACATTAACTGTTGCATTTCAGAAGGAGTCTTGGAAGACTATCATGCTCTTAGCCTATCAAAGCCTTGGTGTAGTGTACGAGGACTTAGCATTTGCCCTTTATATGTAAGGTTCTGCAAGGTAGGGGAAAAATTTTGAATGGATCACCTGGGATGATTTGGTATTTGGGGGGGTGGGTAAAACGCAGGGGAAGAATCGCATCTTAACATTATACATGAAGATTATTTTTAATGGGAAGGGAGCTCTTTTTTTTTTTTTTTTTGAGAAGAACCCATTTAGTGGCCGTTTATCTCCATTTTTCTTGTTCTAAAGAGAGCAAAACAAACTATAATTTTTTTTTTTTTATATCATCAAGAATCTGCAGATGAAAGAACGAGAGAGAGAGCTGTTGTGTTTGTAAAACAAGGGAGGGAACACAGGGGGAGAACAAAGAGGGAAGGGCAGAGAGGGAAATGGATTTGACAAGACTAGACCGTTTTCACCTAGAGTAATGCTACATACAGTCGTAGAATACGCAAATGCCGTGCAGTCGCTTTAAAAAAAAAGGATCTACTATTAAAAAATTAAATTATTTTCATGTGGGTCTCATATTTATTCATTTTTTTTAAAGCGACTGCACGACGCTTGCACATTCACGACTGTAAATATCATTTCTCAATTTACTATATCAACTGGTGTGTAGAGTTGGAAAGTAGACCGGCGCAATACACTTTTTCAAGTGGATATATATATAGGCATAACGCCATAACTCATCACAAAGGGTCGACTGCCGTTTCCTCATCATGGAATGGTTTAAATTTTTTTCTTTTCAGTTCACCAACCCGAGGGTACAACAGTCATTTTGAAAATTAATGTGTTAAGTAAAAAAGATGCTTTAGTTATAAAAGAATTATATAAAAAAAAAATTATAAATAATTTGATATAATACATCAAATTATAAAATTAATTTTATTATAAATTAAATCTAAAATATAAAATCACGTCAATTTATGAATATGTTATTATAAAATTTATTTACGTATAAAGTACTTTTTTTTTTTTTTTTTAAGTAAATAGACTTGTTTTTTATTTTTTTTGGACTCTGTCGAAAATCCAAAGACATAAGGTTTGGATTCTCCGGAATCCAACACTCCAGTAATAGCTGATTCTTCCAAGAATAGATATCGTTATTACTCATGGATTCTAATTAATATCATATTAATATGCTTTCGACGGAAGAAATCATTGAAGAAATCCCAAAGATAGATTTTACTTCACAACCGTACCTATAAGGTAAATTCCCTTAATTAGTTGTTTTCATGGTTCTAGAGAACATGGACTTCCATAGAAAATACGGTATAGCTAAATATTAAAGAAAAAGACTTGTATTACATATAAGTCTCACACTTTATACATTATTTAAAAAATATATGATTTTATTCTTTTATTTTTATGTTTTATATTTCATATTTTATGAAACACGAGAATAAAAGAATAAATTTATATATTTTTAAATTTATATATTTTTAAGTGGTATACAGGAGTATGAAGCTTATTTATAAAAATTTTCAAAGAGAAATTTCCAAGCTTCTATTTTGAATATCTATAAATCATGAAAAAAACTAGACCCTTTTGACTGAATAGCTGAGAACTTAAAAGAAGAGAATGGGATTTGCATAGGCCGTCCCCTTATTTTTTTTTGTTTTTGTTGGTTTTGATCCCTTATTCCCAGATTCCCCCGAAAACCTATGACATAGGTGGTCGGTTTTTCGAATGCGTCTTTACTTTTCTGAGAAGCCGTGTTCAATCTTATTAATTAATGTCGTTGATATAATTCATTAGTTTTATTATTGCAAGAGTGACACGAGGAATGCCACTTGGGAAAAGAAAGCATCGCCGTGTCACTTTCTCCCAAGCCAAACAGGCTCTTAAAAGCATAATTTAAAGAAAAAACAAAATACCAGCCACGGGAAATTGAGTCAAGAAAACCTCTTTCGAAGCAATCCAATAGATTATAGATGCATAAGTATTTGATCAAGCCAAATATATTCCTGTTCTAATTTACCACAGCCCTAGTCCGTTTTCCTCTCATCGATCCTTCCTCCCTCGTGTACCTTTACCTCCTCCTGACCTGCAATCAGCCGCTTCTCCCACAAAGCTACATCGTCGCATCTCTCTCTCTCAACAAATCGGTGTTCATTTTCTATAACCTCTTTTTAGTTGATCGACTTGAATATGAACATGATTAAATCGTTGTAAGAGTTGGTGTTCGATTTGGTTGTAAACTATTAAGAGAAGTTTGATGGATACCAATAATTGGAGGCCCACCACAGGCCAAGGCCCTGTAGGAGGGATAGGAGGTGGAGGAGGAGCAGGAGAACCCACCATGGACGCCGGCGATTGGAGGACCGAATTGCAGCCCGAAGCTCGGCAAAGAATTGTCAGCAAAATGTATATCTCTCTATCCTTTTTTTCTTTATAGATGAATAAATTGCTGATCTTTTCTATTCTCTCTTTTTTTTTTTCTTCATTTTTTTTGACGGGTGTGTTTGATTTGAAAGTTCCAGTTTTTTTTTTTTTTTTTTCCATTTATTGTTGAAGTTGGCATTTTTTTTCTTATCGAATCAAATAACGAACGGGAAAAAAAACTGGCAATGGTTAATAATTATTCTCAGGTGTCGAAAATGTCGACAAAAATCATCATAAGGAACAGAGTATCCTAAATTCATGGTTACGGCTCTTCGAAACGTAATAACCTATTCATTAGCCTAACCCACGAATTACTCGATCCCCTGGAGGTAATACCGACACCTATACACATGACTAATGGGTTGTACCACCCTTGCTTTATGTGAAACTAGGGAATTACTCCCATGATCGGAATTGTTGTTAGATTGACTATATGTCTTCTTTAGTTTGTGGCATCAGAAGTGAAGGGTGTGGTGCACACACCAGTGGCTATAAGACCGTGCATGTGTTGTTACAAATACAGAACTTCAGTTCCCGAACTAATTGGAGATGGTTCTAATGCTTGGTTTCTCATTTTCTTTCTTTTGACTTACTCTTCATGCATCGATTTCAATACTGTCTGACTTAATAAGATCCATTTTCGGTTTTAAATATTACTGCAAATTAAAAGAAAAGTGAAGGGCATCACTGAAAACAAATAAACAATGATGGGGTCAAAAGACGTGGGGAGCTTGAGATTAATAATTTACAACCTAAAATGCAAAACCAAGGTTGTTTGATTTACAAATATTGGAAGATGTTTAAAATAATAAAAAGAAGTGTAGATTTCACTATTGTCGTTCGAATAAAGGAAAATTCTACCCGTAACACCCTAACTGTAACCCAGTTGATGTGGTAGACAGCCAAGGCAATCAATTTTTTATGGTTGATATGATGGAATCAATGGATGGTGTAAGTGAGGTTACACTTGGAGTGTCATAAATAGCAGGGCTCAAATAAATGCAAAAATACACATGCTTCACAATGCGTGTACATATGTGAAGCTTGATTTATGTATCACCATTACAACTATGAAATGAGTTTATGGCTGACATTACGTGTGTTCTTTTACATGGGTATATATTTTCTTAGCTTTGGTTTATAGGAGTTACAATGGCAAATACTATATTATAAGTTAGAAACAAAGACTTCTAACACATCTTCCAAATAAGCTATTGGGAATAGAATCTGCTCAGGAACACTTGGTGGTCTATCATGTGAAAGAAAGGTGTGCTTTCATGTGACTATTGAGTGGGACACTGTGCTCTTCGTAATATTGGTTGGAACATTATGCATATTATCTCTTGGACATTTTTGTGCTATCATGGTTTACCAATTTGGTATTCTGTTCTGTTAATAGCTTCTTTGTGCCTGTATGGCTGGTAACTTATTAAGGATATATCTCTTATGTTGGTAGAATGGATACATTGAAGAGGCATCTACCCGTTTCTGGTCAAGATGGTTTGCAGGAACTCAGGAAAATAGCTATCAGGTTTGAGGAAAAGATTTTTACTGCTGCCACAAGTCAGGTACATCCATCATACTCGGTCCCTTCATTTCATGATTAATGTACATGTAGAGAGTATCTATACAAGCAGAATACAAAATACCTCGGAAGATACTTTTCTATTTGCATTATTATTATTATTATTTTTTTTTTTGTAATTGCTTTTTTCAGGGAGACTACCTACGAAAAATATCTCTAAAGATGCTTACAATGGAAACAAAGTCTCAGAATCCTCCAGCCAATTCTTTGCCGCCCAACTCTACTGGCAATGGCAATAAGCCCCCAGATCCGGGTAAAACCATTAAAGATTCATTTGCATGATATTAGTTACATATAAGTCCATCCAGTTGGTCTCTCTAGTTTGATATACATACATACCTTACGTCTATGCGTATATGTGTATTTTGTATTTAGGTATGTTGACTTGCCTTTCTCATTGTGAACATGGATGTATGGTCCTATTGAATGGTCTGAAGACGGTCCCTTTTAATATCTCAAATGTAGCATTGCCAACATTTTATTGATATGGTGGTATTGGAGAAGTTGGATGCTATATGGAATTGTTTCATCTTTTGAATGTTTTGCCCTTTAAACAGGTTACGAGAAATAAATGAGTTGTTGAATATGAATGATATAAATGATATCTCTTTCTGTTCATTTTTAAACAGTTCATCAAAAAGATGAATTATTGAATGCCTTTGTCCATTAGGTTAGAAATTGCTTGTGTGTATTCTCTACTAGTTTTCTTTCTCCTTTCATTTTTCTTCCACACTTGTTCCTATAACTTGGTGTTTTTGTTCTTTCACATTGAATAGGGATGTCTGGTGTGCAATCCCAACTTCACAATCAAGGGCAACCACTTCCTATCCCACTGTTAGCTAATCCATCACAATCACGGCAACTGTTATCGCAGAACATTCAGAATAGTGTTTCGTCTGCTGGAGTTCAAGCCACTCCAACTTTAACATCTGCACTGCCTCCTGCCTCTAGTATAAACCAGACTTCTATCCCAAATGCTGTCGGCCAGAATACCAATGTGCAAAATATATCTGGAACTTCACAGAACTCAGTGGGGAATTCAATGGGTCAAGGGATTCCATCCAACATGTTTGCAAATAATCCGCGGCAAATGCAAGGAAGGCAACAAGTTGTTTCCCAGCAGCCGCAGCAGCAGCAGCAGCAGCAGCAGCAGCAGTCACAAAATCCGCAGCAGTATACTTACCAGCAGCTGTTCCAACAACATTTCTTGAAGCAGAAGTTCCAGCAGGGAAACATCCCACATTCACTTGTGCAATCTCACATTCAGCAACGGCAAAATCTATTGCAAACCAATCAGATGCAATCTCCTCAGCAATCGGCCATGCAAACATCATCTGTCATGCAGCCTTCTCTCTCTGGTCTTCAGCAGAATCAGCAGCCACCTATTCAACAGGCGACACATTCCATGCTTCAGCAACATCCGCATTCAGTTCTTAGGCAGCAGCAACAGCCGCAACAGGCAGCTGTTATTCATCCACAGCAAGCACCAATGCAGCATCAGCCAATACTGCCTCCACAGCAGCATCAACCGCAGCAGCCAAATGCTGCAAATATGCAACAGAACCAATTAATTGCACAACAGAGCGGTGTTGGGGACATGCAGCAGCAACAGAGGCTGCTTGGCCAGCAGAATAATCTTCAGACTATGCAGCAGCAGCAGCACCAACAACAATTAATGGCTCAGCAAAACAACTTCTCTAGTATGAATCAGCAACAGTTGGGCTCTCAAAGTAATGTTTCTGGGTTACAACAGCAGCAACAGCAGTTGCTTGGAGCTCAGTCTGTTAACTCAAGTATGCAAACTACGCAGCATGCAGTACACATGCTACAACAGTCCAAAATTCCAGTGCAGCAACAACCACAACAAAGCACATCTAGTTTGTTAGCAACTCAAGTACAGCCATCACAATCACAACCACAGCCTCCACAGCAGCAATTGATGTCTCAGATTCAGTCACAACCTTCACAGTTGCAACAACAGTTGGGTATGCAACAGCAGCCAAATTCTTTACAAAGGGATATGCAGCAAAGGCTTCAAGCATCAGGTCAACCATCGAGTACCTTACTTCAACCACAGAATGTAATTGATCAGCAGAAGCAGTTATATCAGAGAGCCGTTCCAGATACATCGTCGAGTAAGCCATTGCATTTCTGCAGTTTTTCTTTCTTGTTCTTTAATCCCTTTTGATGGTGCTTTTATTTTATTAGATTGTCTTCATTCATCTTTCAAGTCTATCATCCTTGATTTTGCAAATCTCTCTTTCACTCTCTGTTCTCTTTTGTTTCTGTACAAGTTCGAACCATGGGTACATTCTTGAGATGCATTGTGGTCGATAATGCTTTTCTATTTGTTTTATTATTTTCATATGTAAATCTGTTTTACTTATAAAAAAAAATGTAAATCTGTTAAGCTTGTCCTGGGGCAACCTCTGCCGTCCTCATCATTTTCTTGTTTGTCTAGTACATTTGAAGATTATTAATATTAGTCAAGGATTCTTTTCCTATGAAAAGCATACG